>NW_026057585.1:39041520-39075693 GCF_023721935.1 Panthera uncia
TCTTTCTTTCTTTCTTTCTTTCTTTCTTTCTTTCTTTCTTTCTTTCTATGTTTACTTATTTTTGAGAACGACAGAAACAGACTCCAGGCTCAGAGCAGTCAGCACAGAGCCTGATGTGGGGCTCACACCCACAAACTGTGAGATCATGACCTGAGCAGAAGTTGGATGCTCAACCAACTGAGCCATCTAGGCACCACGGCAAGTTGCCTTTTCTAAAGATGATTGCAACAGAACCTCCCATTGCCCATGATTTCATTCATTGTGATCTTGCTACACAAGAAGAAATGGAGCCTATTTCTCTAATGTTGCCATTAAAATATGGCAGGAGCAACACTGTGCCAATTCTAGCATAATTGTATATTGAACAGGCAGTTTCCTTTTTCCTGCTTCTTGGAATGTTTGCTCTTCTCAGAATTTAGTTATCATCTTATAAGAATCCCATGTCACATGAAAAGACTTATTATGGATGTTATGGTCAACAGTCCCAGCTGAGCTACCAGTAAATAGCCAGTATCAATTTTCAATTATGTGAGGGGGCTATGTTGAATTTGAAAACCATTGACTAGACTCTTTATGATTATTGACCCATCCAGCATCAAAGTACAACCACATACGACGTTACTTGAAAACCATCCAGCTGAGTCTGGTTAATTTTCAGAACCAGGAGAGATGATAATGAATCCTTCCATGAAGGCATTAAAATTTGGGATGGTTTGTTTAAGATTTGGGGTGGTTTATTAAGCAGTAATAGATAACCGTAACAACTACTTTCCCAACCATCTACGTTGTTCAATATGACTCTGGTCATAGAACTGTGTTCTGGCCAATGAAATATTCATTGGAGATGTTAAATAGTATTTTCAGACTTGACCCATAAAAATAATAAAAATTTCCATGTAATCCAATACACTTTCCCTCATTCTCTCTCTCTCTCTCTCTCTCTCTCTCTCTCTCTCTCTTTCCCTCTCCCTTCCTCTTCCTCCCTGCCTCCCTCCCTCCCTCTCTGTCTCTGTCTCTGTCTCTCTGTCTCCAGAAGCTGGTGCCCAAAATGACTCTGGAAACCACATGGTAAAGAAGTCAGAGTGTAAGTCACACTAGGACCTTGAAGAACTGTATAGAGCAGAGCCCCCACTACCAGCATAAATGGAGCTTAGACTAGATTAACCAAGCAATACATTTTTGGGAGGTTAAACAGATAAGATTTGGGGTTGTATATTATAGTAGATGGAATTACATTAACTTATATTCACTTATATTATGTGATATTCTGGCATGCCCCTTAACTTTCATGTCTGTAAAGTAGAAATAATAAGCCCTGATCCTCAGGTGTCACTGAGTTCCTATAAATAACAGATTCTATACTGGTTCCTAAGATGCTTATTTTCTTTAAAATGTGTATTTACTTTTGAGAGACAGAGACAGAGAGAGAGAGAGAGAGAGAGAGAGAGAGAGAACAAATAAATAGGGAAGGGGCAGAGAGAGATGGAGACAGAGGATCCAAAGTGGGCTCTGTCCTGACAGCGGACAGCCTGATGCAGGGCCCAAACTCACAAACTGCAAGATCACGACCTCAGCCAAAATCAGACGCTTAACTGACTGAGCCACCCAGGCACCCCAAAATGCCTTTTAAACTAAAAAGTAGAATAAAATAGCAATCATATTGATAATTAAGTTTTTGCTCTTGAAACAAAGTATGAAAGGCTGCATAACATGAACTTTGCAATCAAATGTATTTGATCCATCAGTCCTTATTGGAAGGTATTTGGGCTTTTTTGTGAAAGTATAGTAAGATCATAATGTATAATTTGCTTTAGTTAGAACCTGTTAGTCACTCAACTTACATACATTTCCTTCTTAGAAATAAATATATCAGTTGCTGAAAGGAAACGTTATTAGCACCCATGATCCTAATGGCAGAAATCCTAGTTAACTATCAGCTTCAGAACTTAAAACTCAACAAATCCTCATTTGACTTTGACTTCAGTTTTTCCTTTTTTTTTCTTTTTTGTTTTGGCTTAATTCCTTATTTTTTATTGGTAATTACTAGAAAATGAATGAATATAAATTTTACTTTCTATTTAACACTTTGGTAAGCAGAAGGAGAAAAAAAAGGAAACAATTCAATAGTTTACTCTTATTTTAACAAAAACAGTATGATATTCTTCAAAAATATAACAAGTGATTAAATAATTATGTATAAATAGAAAACATGGGTAAATGAGGCAAAGCAATTGTCACAAGAGTTGCACGGAGAGATCAGCATTTCTCTGTCAAACACAATCCATAAAAAAGAAAAGGAGAAAGTTCTAATTTGGGAAATTCATTCTAGAATACAAACTGGAAAAATAAAGGTTATGTAAAATAAAGATATTTACCTCAGAAGAGGTATGCAGTTGAAGAAGATAGTTTTGAAATAAAGAAAGAAATACAATGTTTGGGATTTCAAGGAGAACGAATCATGAGTTATTGACTCATTAAAATGACTGTAGGTTCACATCAACACTGTTTTAATCTACAATATGACAAATTTTCAAGCTTATAAATATTTAACAACAATTTAAGTGATCATTATAAAGACTATGGCCAATTAAAAGTGCTATAGACTGTATAATACAGAATGCAGCATCTTTTTTTTTTTCTTTTAGTTTGAAGTAATGGTATATTGCCAATAGTTTGTGACTCCACCTGAATAAAACATTTTAGCATTTTATGTCATTTTATGTATAATTAGGGAAAGGAGCACTTGCTCTTGATGTGTGGAGCCGTGTAGAAACCATTTTATATGTGTGGTCTCCTAAAATATTTTTAATTGGAAAAATACTTTACAAATTTAATATCTCTTCATCTCTGTTTCATAATTAACTTGAAAATGGGAGTCCATATGGCAGATGAGCAACATTTAATAAAAATAGCTGACTAGCTTGCCAGAAACAGTGATGTTGTAGTGAAAAGATTTGCACGTTACATAATTCATGATTTTTATGGGAGACATAGGGTTAGTCATAAGAACCGTTTTGAGTTTAGAGCGTAACCAAGATATACCACCGTTTTGATAATGAATAATGCAAACGACATCTACCCTCCGTGAACTACAGAGCAGAGAAAGCAGCCATCTAACATAACTCATTAGGAAAATAAATAAATAAATAAATGTGAAAAACATCCAGCTTGATGGAACTTGATGGAAATCTGCAAAGAAAGATTGTTTTGTTTTTTTCCCTCTGTCCTTGATTAATTTGTAAAAACAAGTTTGCACATTGTCTAGTTCTTAAAGCCTTTGGGAAACTAAAAGCTAATTAAGCAACGTGGTCCTTTTTCCCCCTTCTTTTCCGATGAACTGATGCAATATTTTATCATGAAGTTTTATTAGTGCAAATGATGCAGGCCATCCACATGATAAGACGTTAAAAATAAATAACTAAAAAGCTCATGCCTGGAAAGACACAATGAGCCCAACTCATTATAGTGCCTTCCCAGCGCCAGACTAGGGTTTGCATTGTGTCAGCATTTCCATGACTTGCGTCTGTTGATTACATGAATGGAATTATAAAGATTCATTTCAGATTCCAACTCAGACTTCAACAAATAAAGTATACTTTTCTTGGTCAACTTCTTGAGAAATTCAGAATATGACACATTCTCTTCTTATAAATTCGAGAATGCATAATTCTTCAGGCCCAAAAAGGAAAGAACTTCACCCACGACCCTCAATTACAGCCGCAAGGAGACAAAATTTATGATTTTCTCTGTAATTTTACTTACTGTGCAAACTTTTTGTTAGTGTGTAAAAGTAATTATATGTTTATAAAGAAAAAATATTAAATGGCATGTAGAGTCACTGTCTAAAAGTCTCTGATGACAATTGGTTGGACATGGTTTGAAAATTCAGACATTACAGACATATGAAAAACTGTCTTCCTTACTCCATACTCTTCTGATAACGTAAAACTATTAACTTATTTATGTTCAACTTTGCAAAAGAACCTTTTATATACATAAAAAAGGAATAATACAAGTTCACTCTTCCATTTCTTGCTTTTTTCATTTAAGTGCCTATTGTTTTCTTCTTTCCGTACCAACATGTATATATAACTATGTGACTCTTTTTAATGGCTACATAATATTCTGTTGGGTGGGTATATCAAAATTAATCAACAAGTACTAGCCACATTGATAATTTATGTGGCTTATACTTCTTTTGTTACTATAGACAATGGTTTGTTGACCATATTTAGATACCATACTGCATTCTAATTAGGATGTGAACTCCTCAGTTAGTTATACATATTGTGTAAAAAGGACCTTATCTTTCTTGTTAAACCATTTTCTTATCACTCCCAAGAATATTTCTGTTTCACAGGTGAAATTCAATAAATATTATATGTTGGTAGAAAATGCATTTATATCATTTGTGCTAAAAAGAGTTGAGTAAATTTCTAAAAGTGAAATCCAAGTCAGTTGGTAAAAGCATCTTTAATTTTCATAGCTATTGCCAAATTTTCCTTCAAATAGCTGGCACCAATAGTAGTTGAAAAAACTGTATATTTCTCCATTCCTTCACAAGCTCTAAATGTTATCAAACATTTGCATTTTCTGTATCTATTTGGTAAAAAATAAATAACAAACGTAATATCTAATTTTTAATTGCATTTATTAAATTTTAAGTGAGACGGAAATACTTTCTAATGCAGACTGAGTATCTCTCATTTGTTTTCATTCAACATGTCTGTTACTTTAGCAGGCTACTTTTCTTGAATCCATTGTAAACTAAAGATATTAGCTCTTTGTTGGGTGGCCTGGGTGGCTCAGTGGGTTAAGCATCCAACTTCGGCTCAGGTCATGATCTTAGAGTTCATGAGTTTGAGCCCCGCATCACGCTCTGTGCTAACAGCTTAGAGCCTGGAACCTGCTTCAAATTCTATGTTTCCCTCTCTCTCTCTGCTCCTCCCCCACTCATGCTCTGTCTCTCTTTCCTTGAAAAATAAATAAAAACATTTAAAAAAATTTAAAAAAAGATATTAGCTCAACATTTTTCTTGGTTAGTTGTGAGGATTTGTTTCCCTGTTCTTCTTATTCCAATATTTAAAATTTTTATCTTCTGTATAGAGTATGTTACATAACTTCTATTTTTTCTTCTACACATTTCATTTTTATGAAACATATACTTATTCATTGTCTTTATGTGGCAGATACTCTTCTGCGTGCTTAGGATACATTACTGAATGAAAAGATGTTCATCCTTGTGGGAAAATAATTATCACATCAACCAATATGTGTGTTGATATTAGGAATAACATGGGCAACTCAGTTTAATTTTCCCCCAAATTGGGTTATCTTTTTAAAAAAAATCTACTGAATTATTTTCATTAATTAGAAATACCCTTTTTATCATAAATTAACTGCATTTTGTTCTATTTATAGCCCCTTACTCCATCTCAATTTCATATACACTGATTTGAAATTTATAAGATTCACAATACATTTTAATATATGGGGGTGCTAGTCTTTCCTAATAATCAATCCTAGTTTTCAAGATTTTCTTGTCTACATGTATATATTTTTGTCTAAGTAGGCCTCAGTCCTATTTTTTTCATTTCCCCAAAATATACAAAAACTTAATTTGTTATTTTATTACTATCACAGTGGATGGATACATTAATTTCAAGAGAATTATCTCCTGTTTCCAACTGTGATTTTCTAACAAAAAAACAGATTATAACCTTCAGATGACTCAAAGATTGTAGATTTTTCTCTTTATTTTACTCAAATATGTATTGGACATATCTGAGCAGGGCTAATTCTTTTTTTTTTTTTTAATGTTTATTTATTTTGAGAGAGAGAGAGAGAGAAAGAGAGATGGGGGGGGCAGAGAGAGAGGGAGACACAGAATCTGAAGCAGGCTCCAGGCTCTGAGCTGTCAGCACAGAGCTGGATGCGGGGCTTGAAACCATGAACCGTGAGATCATGACCTGAGCCAAAGTTGGACGCTTAACTGACTGAGCCACCCAAGCGCCCCAAGCAGGGCTAATTCTTAATTACATTTATTATATTTAATTAAAATTAAACTTTTTATTTTATTGTAAGTGCCATTATTCTTCCCTTATATTATCTTCCTGGTTATGGGTTTCATGTTAGAAAATTCATGTTAGAATATTCATGTTAGAAAATGATGTATTAGTTTGCTAAGACTACTGTAACAAGTTACCAAAACCAGTGTTTGAAAACATCAGAAATTTATTCTTTCTCAATTCAGGAGGCCAGAAGTTCAAAATTGTGTCAGTCGTGTTGCTTTCATCTGAAAGCTCAGGTTGCTTTCATCTGAAAGCTCCAAGGGGGAATCTGCTCCTAGTCTCTCCAGTTTCTGTTGGTGGCAATCCTTAGCATTCCTTGGCTGGTAGGACCATCACTTTTATCTCTGTCTAACTCTGTTATCACATAGCCTTCTCTCTGTCTTTTCACATGACTGTCTTACTTGAACAGCAGTTATAAGGTTCATGGCCCATCCTAATCTGGTATGACTCATCTTAACTAATTACATCTGAAAAGACACTATTTCTTTAATTTTTTAAAATGTTTATTTATTTTTGAGAGAGAAAGAGCATGAGCAGGGGAGGGTGAAAGAGGGACAGAGACAGAGAATCCAAATCAGTCTTGCTGCTGTCAGTGTAAAGCCTGACATGGGGCTCGAACCCATGAACCTTGAGATTGTGACATGAGCCAAAGTTGGATGCTCAGCCACTGAGCCACCCAGACACCCCAAGTCACTATATCTTTTTTTAATGTTTATTTATTTATATTTGACACAGAGAGAAAGAGATGGGGGGGGAGGGGCAAAGAGAGAGGGAGACACAGAATCCGAAGCAGGCTCTAGGCTCTGAGCTATCAGCACAGGGCCCAATGTGGGGCTCAAATTCATGAACCCTAAGATCATGACCTGAGCCCAAGTCAGATGCTTAATGGACTGAACCACCCAGATGCCTCTCAAGTCACTATTTCTAAATAAGGCTACATTTCAAGGTTCCAGATAGTCATGAATTTTGGAGGGGCACTATTCAGCAACATACCACGCATTGTACTCAAGTTTATCTTTACTTCTCTCTGTTCCTCTTTTTAATGAGAGCTACTACCTCTGCCCTGGAAACCACAAGTTTGCTTTATGGCACTATAGATTAGAAGTTTCCCTTCTAGAATTTCATATAAATATTTCCTATTTTGTGCCTGGCTTCTTTAACATTTTCTACAATTCATCCATGTTACTGCTTGTGTCAATGATTTGTTCCTTACTAATGCTGAGAAGTGTCCCATTTTACTGATATGCCACAATTTATTTGTTCATTTACCAACTGAGGAACACTTATGTTGTTTCTAGTTTTTGTATATTATTAATAAAATTGCTAGAAATATTCATGTATACATCTCCACATGGGCATAGGTTTTCATTTTTCTTGAGAAAATTACAATTGATGAGTTATATGTTATAAGTATCTTTTACATTTTAAGAAACTACTAGGCTGTTTTCCAAAATTGTTGCATGATTTTACATTCTTACCAACAATATATTACAGGTCAATTGATGCTGTATAGTTTTTATCATAGAATTAGCATAATCTATAACCATACACATAATTATGTAATTATCTCCATGATTGTATGTAAGCTTTATAAGAAAAAGGAATTGCCTATTTTTTATTTACCCCAGACATGTTGTGGGCACATGGTAATTATTAATATAGAATGAATTGAATCTAAATATTGGCTTCAAAGGTGATGTGACTATGTTTTCAGATTTAAAAAATAATAATTTAGGGGCGCCTGGGTGGCTTAGTCGGTTAAGCGTCCGACTTCGGCTCAGGTCATGATCTCACGGTCCGTGAGTTTGAGCCCCGCGTAGGGCTCTGTGCTGACGGCTCAGAGCCTGGAGCCTGTTTCAGATTCTGTGTCTCCCTCTCTCTCTGACACTCCCCCGTTCATGCTCTGTCTCTCTCTGTCTCAAAAATAAATAAACATTAAAAAAAATTTAAATAATAATAATAATAATAATTTAATCTCTTAGGTTTGATGTTTTTCACAGTTAGCGAAAAAGCCAGGCCTTGCTACATTTCTAAGCCAAACTTGTGGCTTCAATTGCTAATTTAAGGGTAGTTGATTGTATATTCAGTGTACAGAGTATTGTTTGTGAAGCTCATCCTTTATTATTTTCTTTTGGCCACAGGCAACATGTGTAAACACAAAGATAACCATAATCAACAAAGGCATTGATTTCAAAATAAGAAAATTATGTGGATATTTAGAGATAATGAATTAAATTCATGAGATTGCCACCTAAAGTACTTTGAAATGCTTATGATTATATAAGGGGAAATTTTAGCAAGAACAATGATAAGTTCACTAATGGAGCTACTATTTGTACCAGAATATGAGAGGGGTATGTAAAACAGCTAAATAGTGATTTTGGAACTAGCACTCCACTGAAAGCTTTCTTAGTTTAACTGCCTTTTTTCCTACAAATCAGTTTTTCTTAGGGGAAAAAAAGCACAAATGTTTATTGAATAGAATTGTGTTTTACATGATGTTTTTTATACCCATGGCAACACCGAACAATTCAAGAAGTGACTTGCTGAATAAAAATAGCCATGATTATCTGCTTAGTCACAAGATAGGAACAGCATTAAACATTATAAAAAATTTTTTCGAAGAGACAAAACCCTCTAAGAATGTTTAAATCATTAATAATGCTATCAGGAGCTACTTTATTAAGTGTATGGCATGACACTGGTGTTACATTATTTCTTTACGTACCGTGAGATCTCTAATATTGGCCTAGAGAATTGTAGTAAACCATCACAATTTACTGACATATATTAAGGCCAACTCACGAAACAATGCAGAATCTCTAATAGACATGAATTCATGGCTTAATATGAGCTTGAAACAAGGAAATAAAATTCCAAAGGAATTCCAGTAGTCTTTGTAACTTGGTGTGTGTGTGTGTGTGTGCATGTGAGTGTAGTATTTGCTACCTGTCTGATTAGTGATTCTGAAGAGGAAATATGCTATCTTAATAAATTTATACTATGAGCACAAACAGTAGTCAGTAAACTAAATATTTTAGTATGCATGCTAACGAGAATAGCTTGAATGATAAACAATGAAATCATTTGACGGAGTATATAACTTTCCCAAATATTAAGAATAGATAGTCAATTGGTAACCTTTGAGTTTTTCACACATTGGAAGAAAATTTTATACCCATGATTTAGATTAAGAGGTCTGTGTCTATAGAGATAGAAGATTTATCTACTTATTTTTAAAGTTTACTTTTCTCCCTCATGAGATTGCTTTTTTTCATATTTAGGAATGGAATAGGTAAAAAATAGATACTGGGACAAGTCAGGACAAAAGAAACACAACAAAGAAATAAAAGAAAGAAAGAAAGTCGAATCTAACTTTCTGAGTATTTCATTTCATATACAACTGTGAGATGTTGCAAGTTCAGGGTAAAAGTCGTAAAGGGAAAAACATTTTTTTATCTTTATGTAAATTTATATGCTAATATTCAGGTGCACCAAAGGGATATTTTAATGCTTTTCTAATCAGTTGTCTTGAGTAACTACAGAAAAAATACTTCATAGTTACAAGATAGTTCAAGAAATAGAGAACTGGGTAAATGTTAGAGAACTGAGGCACATATTAGATATAAAAAGAAATTAGTCTGGAGAGAACAAGAGGACAGTGACCAATTTCCAGTTATGTTGGTGGTAGTTATAACTTTTCAATGAAATTTTGGTATCCTGCACATTTAGTGTGACTTTTCTACTATAGAGATCCAGGTATACTGAGACAAATTCCCAATAGCAGTAGTGTTGCATTTAAATGTATATTTTTGAAGGTAATGAGTTAACTTCATCACTTTTTTTTTCCTCTTCTAAAGTGTTTAATATCTTGTTTTGAGTGTACATGGAACATTTTCCAAAATACGTCACATATTTGGCCACAAAACAAGTTTCAACAAATTAAAAACAGATTGATTAAAGCCATACCATGCATCTTTTCTGACCACATGCTCTGAAATTAGAAATTAATCACAAGAAAAAATCTGGAAAGAGTACAAATACATGGAGATTAAGTAAAATCTACTAAATAATGAATGGGTCAACCAAGGAATCAAGGAAGAAATAAAGAATTACATGGAAAGAAATGAAAATGAAATACAATGGTCCAAAATCTTTGGGATGCAGCAAAAGCTGTTCTAAGAGGAAAGTATATAGCAATACAAGTCTACCTCAAGAAGAAAGAAAAATCTCAAATAAACAATCTAATCTTACACCTAAAGAAGCTAGAAAGATTACAACAAATAAAACCCCAAACAAGTAGGAAATAATAAAGATTAAAGCATAAATAAATAATATAGAAACTAAAAAACAGGAGTGCCTGGGTGGCTGAATTGGTTAAGCGTCCAACTTTTAATTTTGGGTCAGGTCATGATCGCATGGGTTCATGAATCAAGCCCTGCATCTGCCTCTGCACTAAAGTGCAGAGCCTCATTGGGATTCTCTCTCTCTTTCTCTCTCTACCCCTCTCCAGCTCACTCTCTGTCTGTCTCTCTCTCTCAAAATAAATAAACATTTCTTTAAAAAATTTAATAAAGAAACTAAAAAACAAAATGGAACCAAACCAACTAACAAAGCAACCAAACAAAAAACCCAATAGAACAGATCAATGAAACCAGGAGCTGCTTGTTTGAAAAGATTAATCAAATTGATAAACCTCTAGCCAGACTCATCAAAAAACAAACCAAAACCAAAACCAAACCAAAACAAAACAAAAAACAAACAAACAAAAAAACCAAGAGAGACCTCAAACAAAATCACAAATGAAAGAGGAGAAATAACAAACAACACAACAGAAATATAAATAATTGTAAGAGAATATTATGAAAAACTGTATGCTAACCAATTAGACAACCTGGAAAAACTAAATTCCTAAAAAACATATAACCTATTAAAACATAAAGAGTGGGTAATAAAAATGTGACCAGACTGATTATCAGCAATGAAATTGAAGCAGTAATCAAAACAACTCCCAATAAACAAAAGTCCAGGGCCAGACAGCTTCACAGGTAAATTCTACCAAACATTTAAAGAAGAGTTAATACCTATTCTCAAACAATTCCAAAACATAGAAGAGGAAGGAAAACTTCTAATCATCCTATGATGTCAGCATTACCTGGTACCAAAACCAGATAAAGACATCACAATAAAAGAGAACTACAGGCCAATATCTATGTTGAACATAGATGCAAATATCCTCAGCAAACTACTAGCAAGTCAAACCCAACAGTACATTAAAAAAAAAAACAAAAAACAAAAAACAAAAAACACAATGATCAAGTGAGAGGCAAGGGAGGTTCAATATTCACAAATCAGTCACCATGATACATCACATTAACAAAACAAAAAAGAAAGAGAATAAGAATCATATGATCATTTCAATAGATGCAGAAAAAGCATTTGACAAAGTACAACATCTATTAGTGATAAAAGCCTTCAACAAAGTAGGTTTAGAGGGAACATTCCACAACATAATAAAGGCCTTATATGAAAAACCTATAGCAAACATCAAACTCAGTGGGGGAAACCTGAGAGCTTTTCCCCTATGATCAGGAAAAAGACAAGGATGTCCACTTTCACCACTTTTATTCAACATAGTACTAGAAGTCCTAGCTACAGCATTCAGACAACAAAAAGAAATAAAAACCATCCACATTGGTAAGGAAGGATTAAAACTTTCACTGTTTGCAAATGACATGACACTATGTATAAAAAACCCTAAAGACTGAACCAAAAATCTACTAGAACTGATAAACGGATTCCATGAAATCATAGGATAAAAATCAATGTACATAAATCTGTTACATTGTTATACACTAATAATGAAGCATCAGAATGTGAAATTAAGAAGACAACCCCACTTTCAATTGTGCCAAAAATAATAAAATACTTAGGAATAAACTTAACCAAACAGGTGAAAGACCTGTACCCTGAAAACTATAAAACATTGATGTTTTATTTCTAAAAAAAGAAATTGAAGACAACACAAAGAAATTTAAAGACATTCCATGCTCACAGACTGGAAGAGCAAATGTTAAAATGTCTATACTACACAAAGCAATCTACAGATTTAATGCAATCCCTATCAAAATACCAACAGCATTTTTCGAAGAACTTTAATAAACAATTCTAAAATTTCCATGGAACCACAAAAGACCCCAAATGGTGAAAGCAATCTTGAAAAATGAAAACAAACCTGGAGGTCTCACAATTACAGACTTCAAGTTATATTACAAAGCTGTGGTAATCAAAACAATATGATACTGGCACAAAAATAGACACATAGGTCAATGGAACAGAACAGAAAACTCAGAAATAAACCCGCAGCTACATGGTAAATTAATGTGCAACAAAGGAGGAAAGAATATGCAGTGTGAAAAGGTCTCTTCAACAAAAGGTGTTGGGAAAACTGGGTAGTTACACACAAAAGAAAGAAACCAGACCATTTTCTTACATTGTGCACAAAAATAAACTCAAAATGGATTAAAGACCTAAATGTGAGACCTGAAACCATAAAAATACTAGAAGAGGCAATGACCATAGCAAAATTTTTCTAAATATGTCTCCTGAGGCAAGGGAAATAAAGCAATTATAAACTATTGAGACAACATCAAAATAAAGAACTTCTGCAAAGAGAAGGAAACAATCAACAAAAATAGAGGCAGCCAGGGTGCCTGCGTGGCTCAGTTGGTTGAGTGTCCTACTCTTAGTTTGCTCAGGTCATGATCTCATAGTCTGTGAGATCGAGCCCCATGTAGGGTTCTAGGCTGACAGTGCAGAGCCTGCTTGGGATTCTCTCTCTCCCTCTCTCTCTGCCCCTCTCTTGCTCATGCTCTCTCTCTTTCTCTCAAAATTAATTAATTAATTATTTAAAAATAAGTAAAAGCAACCTACTGAACAGGAGAAGATATTTGCAAGTTGCATATGTGATAAAGGATTATATGGAATAATATATAAAGAATATACAATACTCAACAACCCCACAACAAAAAATCCAATTAAAAAATGGGCAGAAGACATGAACAGACATTTCTCCAAGGAAGGCATGTAGATGGCCAACAGACATATTAAAAGATGCTCAACATCACTTCATCAGGGAAGTGCAAGTCAAAACCACAATGAGATATCACATCGTGTGTTAGAATGGCTAAAATAAAAAAAAAATAAACACAAGAAACAACTGATGTTGGCAAAGATGTGGAGAAAAAGGGACCCTCATGCACTGTCAGTAGGAATGCCAACTGGTGCAGCCACTCTGGAAAACAGCATGGAGTTTCCTCAAAAATTTAAAAATAGAGCTACCCTATGAGCCAGCAATTGCGCTACAACATATTTACCCAAACAATACAAAAAATACTAATTCAAAGGTATACATGCACTCTGATGTTTATTGAAGCATTATCTATACTAGCCAAATTATGGAAACAGCCCAAGTGCCCATCAGCTGATGAATGGATAAGGAAGATGTGCTATATATATATATATATATATATATATATATATATATATATATGTGCTATATATATATATATGTGCTATATATATATATATATATATATACACAATGGAATATTATTCAGCCACAAAAAAAGAACAAAGTCTTGCCATTTGCAGCAGCGGATGGAGTTAGGGAGTATAATGCTGAGTAAAGTAAGTCAGCTAGAGAAAGACACATACTATGTGATTTCACACATATGTGGAATTCAGGAAACAAGCAAGGAAAAAGAGAGGTATAAAGGCCAGCCAAGAACAGACTCTTAACTACAGAGAGCAAACTGATGGTTACCAGAGAGGAGGTAGGTGGAGGGATGGATGAAATAGGTGAAGGAGATTAAGTGTAAGTACACTTATCATGATTACCACTGAGTAATGTATAAAATTTTGAATCACTAAATGGTACACCTGCAACTAATATAACACTGAATGTTAACTGTACTGGAATTAAAATTTTAAATTTTATAAAAAAAATAAAACATACACACAAAAATACTATCCTGTTCTGTTTTCAGATAATGTTATCGAGACCAGATCTAACCTAATTTTTCACATATGAAAATATCAGTTTAATGAGTAACATACGTTCTTCTTTAAATAAATTCTAAGGTTGTGTTTGAAAGTTTTAGCACATAATATTTATTTATTTATTTATTTATTTATTTATTTATTTATTTATTTACATAATTTATTGTCAAGTTAGCTAACATACAGTGTATACGGTATGCTCTTGGCTTCAGGGGTAGAATCCCATGATTCATCACTTACATAAAACACCCAGTGCTCACCCCAACAAGTGCCCTCCTCAATGCCCATCACCCATTTTCCCTGCCCCTCCCACTCTCTTCCACCCTCAGTTTGTTCTCTGTATTTAAAAATCTCTTATGGGGGCGCCTGGGTGGCGCAGTCGGCTAAGCGTCCGACTTCAGCCAGGTCACGATCTCGCGGTCCGTGAGTTCGAGCCCCGCGTCAGGCTCTGGGCTGATGGCTCGGAGCCTGGAGCCTGTTTCCGATTCTGTGTCTCCCTCTCTCTCTGCCCCTCCCCCGTTCATGCTCTGTCTCTCTCTGTGCCAAAAATAAATAAAAAACGTTGAAAAAAAAAATTTAAAAAAATAAAAAAATAAATAAAAAAATAAAAAAATAAAAATCTCTTATGGGGGCGCCTGGGTGGCTCAGTCAGTTAAGCCGGCCGACTTCGCCTCAGGTCATGATCTCGCGGTCTGTGAGTTTGAGCCCTGCGTCTGGCTCTTTGCTGACAGCTCAGAGCCTGGAGCCTGTTTCAGATTCTGTGTCTCCCTCTCTGTGACCCTCCTCCGTTCATGCTCTGTCTCTGTCTCAAAAATAAATAAACGTTAAAAAAAATTAAAAATCTCTTATGGTTTGCCTCCCTTTCTGTTTGTAACTGTGTGTGTGTATATATATATATATATATATATATATATATATATACACACACACACACATACATACATACATATTTTTTTTTCTTTCCCTTCCCCATGATCTTTTGTTAAGTTTCTCAACTTCCATCTATGAGTGAAAACATATGATACCTGTCTTCCACTGAGTGACTTATTTCACTTAGCGTAATACCTTCTAGTTCCATTCACATTGTTGCACATGGCAAGATGAAAAAGCACCGCACCTTTTTAACTAGCAATTTCTTTTCGCGATAAGATGATTTTTCTGACCATGTTGTGGGATAAATATCCTAGTAAGCTGCGGAATATGGTCTTATTGTTACATCTAATGTAATTGTTTATCAGCCAAAACTTAACAGTGTTTGGGGCAGGGTGAAACGGGAAACATTTCTGAGCTAGGAGAATTGTTAAAGTCACATGAAATGAGATTCTTGAGGGCAGAGATTTTGTATGAAACAAATGGCTGGAAAATAAAGAAACCAAATGAATGTTGGATGGTGATAAGACTGATAATAAAATAGACTCACCTAACTTTGTAATTTAAAATCTCTACATATTTTCTCTTTGTTCACAGTGTTAATTCTTGCATTGCAGCATATTTCTCTCATTTTTTATTTGCTTAATGAAACTATGCAATTGCACTATAAATTATTCCCATTTGCAGTTCAGTGAATATGTCCTTTGTATTGCTTACCCTTAAGCCATGGTAAATTCCTAAGTATATGGATTTTTCTATTTCTTATGTTGCATTTCCCAGATGCATTAACTATATGCTTAAATGAGCACACATATAAGAAATATTTCTTGATTATAAATACCAGCATCTGGTTTCTTGAAGGCAGAGAAAAATAACCTCTCAATGTCTCAAGTCCTGCTGTCAAACATGAGAAGTTAATCAATTTTGGATTTGACATCCCACTATTATTTTGTTTTGTTTTCTAATAACTTTTCTCCTTCAGCTCTGAAATTATTTCAATTCAGCAATAAGAATTTATTTAAATACTACTACATGTCTTGAAGTATACACAAAAAACATCATGAAGGTACATCGCAAAGATATATTACAATCTAGCTATACAAAAAGAGCTATCTACGTAAAAATATAACTTCCTCAGAGGTTTCCTTACCTCTGAACTCCATCTCTCTGAACATTCTTATCCATCACTGATAAATGAGACTTCTTAAAACAAAGGTCCAATTACAACAACTCCCTGCTAAAAGACCATCAAAGTTTATATGGAGTGTAAATCCAATTAAGTATAAATATCACCATTGGGAATTAAAACCTTCAACAAAGTGATATTTTCTATGTAATTTCCCTCTCTTCCCCATACAAAGCTATGATATAGATAAAGCAGGGTTTTCTTATTCTTCCAACATGCTCAGCAAAATTTCCCTTCTCGGCTTCCTTCTTCTGTTTCTTTCTTTTCTTTTCTTTTTTGCCCCTGTATGTCTTTGTCTCTATTACTTCTTGTAAAAGCTCTAATCCATCTTTCAGAGTTTACAAATACCATGTTTTTTGAATCTTTATTTTCTCAAAATGAATATAGTACTCTTCTTTACTCTGACCTCCAATACCACTTATTTTCTTGTAGCCATCTTTTTCTTTTTATGACATTATTTTTTTCACCCATACTAGACTGCATTCTCCTTTCTAGAGCATGGGAGATTAACATATTGATTTTTGTACTTAAATTAAGCAACTGATAAGATGAAGTATTTGAAGTCTCAAAGTTCCACTCAGAAAGAGACATGATTACTAAAAGAAAAAGAAAAAGAAAATTCTTTCAAGACAAAATTGTCTTATAAAAAGTTATCTTGTCACATGATTCTTCAACTGTGTGTATAGTTCTCATTGTTGGAAAGATGCAAAGAGTAAATTTCAGTCAGTTAAAAGCCACATATATACAATTGTGAAGAAGAAAAGCAAAAGGTAGATTTGTGTGTTAATAAGAACCTGATACTATTTGAATGGATGGGGAGAAATGGACAATTCTCAAACATTTGCTGGGTAATGAATCAGATTTGTTACATCATGGTGTTGAATTTCATTGTCTCCTGGACTGAACAATTAGCATAACAGGGGACAATATCTGTAATATTGCCAGACTAGAAAGGTTTATTTGGAGAAGAATCAATGCTATGACATACTCTTTTAAGAACAGTTAGCTGATGGGCAAAATTATTATTATTTGTATCTCATGTAAAAGAAGTTTGAAGATAAAATTTCCAGAGTAGGGTGGTTACATGAAACTGTGAAGACACATTCTCTTGATTCCAAATCAGACTCCAGTTTGGCTGCCAGAATTCCAACCATGATGTTCATAGAGATGTATCAAGGAAGAAGGGCTGAAGTGGGTATCAAAGGGATACCTCTCCTCTGAAAGAAATGTCTTAGAAATCTGTCAAGACAGCTCTGATTAAATCCCATGGGCTACACCCAATGAGATAATAAGTGCTATGTTAATTAAAAAGGAATTGAGACATGTGTTTATTCTAGGTCGCCATATGCCTAACTAAAAACTAGGAATTTTCTTAGTTTTGAAAGAGAGTATATATTAAGAAATACCTTGCAGGCCGTCAGAAAAATCCATGGGGTCTTATAAGAAGATATATTTTGATATCTTGAGAGTATGTTTTTGCAGAATGATAAAAATGAAATTGTGGAGATATTAAAGAGGGAATAGCCACAAAAATGAGATATCACATTCTCAATCAAAGACATTTGCCTATGAAAGAATAGCAAGAAATAGGAAGGTTTCTAGGGAGGGTGTCAAGGTTAAGGGAAGAGAAGACTTTGCACTTTTGAAGGAAGTGTGGTTGGGCTTTGAGGTACAGTTGGAAACGTGGCATGGGAAAAGATCTGAGAAATATCTCTTGCAGATAAGTTTGAAAGAACATATATACAGACTAAAACATGTTGAAAGGAAGAGGGCAATAGTTTGGCAGATGCTATCAGATAGCTAATACCTTCTCAGTTAAAGAAGCATAAGTCATGCATTATAAGTGAGGGTAAAGGGAAGCAAAATAGCCCAGGAGGGCAATGGATAATGTTTGAAATACAGGTACGGAAGTTAAGTAGCTCTCTAAATAAAATCAAATTATAAGGCATGCTTCTGAATATCCCCAACTCTTCTGGGTAAGAATTATTTCACCTAGTCTTTGAAGGAAACTCACATATCTATTAAGAAAGTACTTTATTGAAGATTTTGCCTGACTTGCCTTGCCTGGATTTTGCACAACTTGAAGGAATAAGTTCTCTCAGAAGTCAGAGTTAAGATGTATATTTTACAGAACTGCAATTGGCTTCCTACAGGTATTGTTATTGTTTAATTACGGATTTCTCAAAAAAAAAATCCTCTTGGATATCTTGCTGTCAGAGACAAATTCTTAGCTGGTTTTGGAATGTAATGTTGGCTTCTCAAGCATAAAGCTAGTTACAAGAAGTGCTACAAATTCACCACCAGCTTTTTCATTGAAACTAAAAATAGCGTCTATATTGTGCCTTGGGAAAACAAGCATGGGTTCAAAACTTGATTAAAAGTTTTTTCTTCCCTTAAATTGCTATGTAAGTCACCTGTAGGCTAAAACTCCTAACTTAAGTTTTATCCTTAGCAGACAAAGATGAAGGTAATTGATTTGTCTGACTATATCCATCCTGAAAATATTAACACAAAATATGTTTGGAGTTAGGCTGAGAAAACTTCTAAAAAGTTAGTTCACAATATGTCTCTTGGATTAATCTTTAACTAAGGTTAGGTCCAGATTTTAAATAACATTCTCCCAATTTTTATGTTTTCTGATAATTCCCTAATTGTTTGTAAAGCAGGAATCTGATTTATTGTAATGTATACTATTCTCCTGCATGTATTAAAAGAAATATGTCTTTCAAACAATCTGTCCCAGACAGGGTGAGTATATTGCTTGAAGAAAAAGAGATATTTCATTTTATTATTGGTCAGAACACCTGAGAAATAGCTGTTCAGTTTTGAAAGTTACTTGAGTGAATAAATTGCTTCCTCTATTAAAAAAAGGGGGTACCTGGGTGGCTTAGTTGGTTAAGCATCCAACTTCGGCTCAGGTCATGATCTTGCAGTTCATGAGTTCGAGACCTGCTTTGGGGTCTGTGCTGACAGCTCAGAGCCTGAAGCCTGATTTGAATTCTGTGTCTCCCTCTCTCTCTTCCCTTCCCCACTAAAACTCTGTCTCTTTCTCTCTCTCTCTCAAAAATAAACTTAAAAAATTAAACAAATAAGAGTAAAACAAAAAATGTTTTATCATCACAATGCTTTCTTTCCCTGATTCAAAGTTTATCATTAAAATAATTTAAATCAACACAGGAATGGAGTATTCGTGTATAAGGCAAAAAGATGTGATGAAAGACAAAGACAAAGTGAAATACAATTATAGTTACAAAACCTCAAGCAATGTGGCTTAACGGGTTATCTTTTCACTTACCCACTCCCACTTACATCCAATAAACCTATTGGAAAAAAAATCTCTTGATTCCTTTAATATATTTTTCTTTTGAATTTAATGGAATTAAATTCACTCTATATATGTCTGACCCAAATCCCAGAAAATCGAATCAAAAAGATACCATTCGCTAAAGATGGGAGCAAATATCTGGTTTTCTTAGAGCTCATATAAAAAGGTGTAGTCAGCACAATACATCATATCCACACCAAAAGCTCATTTAGAATGAATTTGGAACAATTGACCTAGAGGAAGAAGGTAGCTGTGCATGGAAGAGACTGAAGAGACTGGAATCTTGACTCTTTTGAAAGAGCAAAGGAGATGAAAGGAAATAACCCAGACTTTTGTCTGGAGTGTGCAATATGGTCTTTGAAGTGCCATTACCTTGTTATAGAACTAGCTGTTCCATTTTCTAATTGTTGTTGTTGTTGTTGTTGCTATAGAGATTTATGCTAGGAAGTGGTTGAAGGACTTGTGGTCAGTTTTTTAGATAGGCAGTAAGGTTTTCTCATGGTAATTACTAACAAAAATAGAAGGATTCAAAAAGATAATCTTTCTTACTTTATTTTGGAACTCTGAAAAGAGCTGGGCTTGGGTACATTCATAAGTTTAAAAATAAAGTTACAATTTCAGAATGCATTATTCTGTTATAGCAAATATCACATTGAATTGTAATTATTTACTTACATTTCTTTCTCATTTAGACTTAGATTGTAAGACAATGTGTTGTATTCATTTTTTTAATCCCCAACCTGATATAAAAATGCTTGGCAAAAATGTTTGTGTAATAAACGAACCTGACTGTGTTAACCATGTTATCTTCCACTTTTTTTTTTGTTCTTTATAACTTTTTTTGTAACATATAGGCTCTTTCTCTTATAATTCACTATTCTTAATCAAATTTTTACTTTTAGTTAATTTAGGTAAATGTTTCATTTTATGAGAGTAATTAACAAATATAGAATGTATATAGCAGGGGTGAAAGAATGAGAATGGATATAAAAACTGTTTCTTATGAGAAAACATTACACAAATAAGTCCAGTCAATGTAATGGCAGGACATACATGAATGATCTTCAAATTCTTGAAGGGCTGTATTATGAAAGAGCACAGAGTCTGCACCTCTTAGCAAAGGATACATTCACAGGGAGTTTAGATCAATGTAATAGTTGTCCAAATATGCAATAGTCGCCTTTTAACGTGTGAGATTCCTGTCCTGGTGGGGCAAAAAGGAGACTGGGTTGTCTGCTTACAAGGATATTCTCAATAGCATACTTCCTGGAATGGAAGAAATAATTTGTTTATTCTCATACCTATTCCTCTTAGGTGTAATAGTTACCTCATCACTTGACCAACTGCCAGCCACCTCATGATAATGTTATGAGCATATCTCTGACACAGATAATTTATAAGCTGTAGTCTCTCTCTCTCTCTCTCTCTCTCTCTCTCTCTCTCTTACTTTTACTCTATATGTACTTTTATTTGGGGCGGGGGGGGTTGTGGATAATTGTCTTTTTATTGGTGAGTTGTAAGGGATCTAGATACAAGTACCTTCAGAATAGTTAACATACAGTGTTATATTAGTTTCAGGTGTACCATATAGTGATTCAACAATTCTTTTTTTTAATGTTTATTTATTTGAGAGAGAGAGAGAGAGAAAATGAGAGAGAGAGAGAGAGAAAGAGAGAGAGATTGAGCATGAGCATGGGAGGGACAGAAAGAGAGGAAGAGACAGAATCCCAAGCAAACCCCGCACTGTCAACACAGAGCCCAATGTGGGGCTGGAACTCAAGAACCATGAGATCATGACCTGAGTTGAAATCAAGAGTCAGACCCTTAACCAACTGAGCCACCCGGGCTCCCAAATTCAACAATTCTATACATTACTCCGTGCTTTCTGTATTTACTTTTTTTATATATAAATTTTTTAATGTTTATTTTTGAGAAAGAGAGACAGAGTATAAGTGGGGGATGGGCAGAGAGAGAGGGAGACACAGAATCTGAAGCAGGCTCCAGGCTGTGAACTGTCAGCACAGAGGCCCATGCTGGCTCAAACCCACAAACCACGAGATCATGACCTGAGTCTAAGTCAGTCACCTGACCGACTCAGACACCCAGGTGCCCCTCTTTATGTACTTTTGACAACTGCTTTGCTAAATCTTGGGGAACAGAGAGATTAACGAGGATACTTTTCCCTCTGGATATTCATAGTTTACAGAGGGAGGAAAGGTAAAAAAAAAACAAAAATACAAAAACACAATTTATGATGCAATAAGTACAATATAAGCAAACTAGTCCTCTTTTTTTTTTCCTCTGCTGATTGTCACATCTGCCAAAAATATTGTTACTTTGCAAATATAGATGGAAAATGCACGTATCTATTCCTTGCAGACCTGGGTTTTTCTGTGTTCTACTTTCAGGAAAGAGAACCCTTTTATAATGTTTTAAACAGGGACTTTCGACTAAGCAGACAATATGTACATATTCATATAAGGAATCAGACTCTGTTTCCATATAGATACAATGATTTTTTAGAATCTGATTCTTGAGTTTTCTAGAATCTGATTCTGTGATGTAGCAATGGAAAGTAATTTAACCAAGGCAGTAAAATGATGGTGCAAAATTAGGCAACCAAATCAATACAAATTTATTGGATAATGACAGCTTGATTGTTTAGAAAAGCCAAATATGTATGTTATTTTCCTATTATTGTAATATAAACTTGATGTCCCACAGTTCAGTGTTTCCCATCATATCTTAATACATTTTTCAATGTGCAAAATTCTCTTCCAACTTCAAACTTGCAACTGGACTTCAAACTTGCAATTCTCTGTTTAGAAGTCCTATCCCTGCCATCCTTCCCCAATTAATTGCTGATACAACTCTTCAGAACTTAACCTTCCTGCATCTCATAAATTAAGCCTGTTCTTTACCAGTTAAATGGTTTCATTGCTGTAGGTATTGTTTCTTATCTTGACTTTCAAATATACGTGTGTGTGTGTGTGTGTGTGTGTGTGTGTGTACACGACACAGTTGGTTATATTCATTTATAATTATATTATGAATTAATGTTTTTCTACTTTAGTATATTATAAACTGTTTTAGCTCTAAGCTTCTAACCTTTTTCTAGGCTCAGGAGAAAATTTGGCAAATAGATTTTGAGAGGCTGAAAGGAGGTTTTACTGATTACTAAGGTCTAGTTGCATTAGTAGAGAATGAAATTTAGAAGCTGGCTAGCCTTCTGCCCAACAATAGCCAGGTTTTTAATTTATTAATTATTGCTCAAACAGACAAAGTAGAGTTGTTTTCCTAACCATCTATAATAGAATGATTCTACTCCCTCCTAAAACACTCTTAGAGTTCTATAAATAAATAAATTGATTATTTCTAATAATTTTTCTCCACTGGTTATGCTTACTAGGTTTACAAATGTTGTATCAAGGATTTTAGTGTTATTTGTTTAGGTGGAATTAATATTTACATATTGTGTTACTTTTAAGTGTATTCTAAACACATTCATTTGATTAGCTATCAATATACAATATAGACAGAGAAAAGGAGCTTCTATCAATCAAGAATTTCCATTTTGAAAAAGTGTTCAATTCAATTATTAACATATCAATAATATAATAAGAGCTAAACTTGTATGTCTATTTTTAGTTTTATATTGAAAACCTTATTACATTAGCCAGTGATTAATACTCCATTTCATAGCTAAATAAAAACAAATTCACTGCAGGTAAACTGATTTACTCTCATAAGCACTGTTAGCGTTATTCATTTCAGTTACAGAGACTGTATTTTCTCATCTGTATAAAAAGGTGTTTCAACTAATGAGCCCTAGTGTCTTGCCTGGTTTACCATTCTATGATACTACACATTTCAGTAAGTTAATTTTGTGTTTCATCTACATGCTAAGAAGATCATAACAGAAAAATAACACTCTAGATAATTGTATTCTTTGTGTATTTCAAGTTCTCTGTTAACAAGAATGAAGATAAATGATGAAGAAACCAACACTTACATATATTACATAGTAATACATTACTATGTGTTAGTAATCAGAGAAAGAAAAACTAAATTCTCAATTAAATAACAAAACATTAGCATTTACTAGAAAACTTTATCTCTTTCAAATATCAGTTCTCTGCACTTCTTTTGAGTAGCTTTTATCAAGTTTGCTATTCTATGATTGCAAGATCCTTCCTCCCTTCTCACTGAGTATCATGAGGTCTTATCTCCCTTATTGAGTAAGGACCTCTTTTCCTACTGGACACAAAGCAATTCTTGTAGTGGGGCTTGATTTATAACACAGCATTAAAAAATCCCTTATATCTTTGTATTAAGTATCTGGAGTATGAGCATCATTCAGGATACAGTTTGTAAACACTCTTTTCCCTTCGTCATAAGCTTCAAATGTTTATAAACAAATAAAGGGTGGTTTAGAAATAATCTATATCTCTAGTCTTGTTATTACATACCCCAGTGTCTTCCATTTTACTTTCATGTATACAGGTAAGTTGATTGGGACAGGAAATAAACTTCACTCTAGGAAGGTAATAACTCATTGATCTCAAAGAGTATAGATAATATCAAGTCAGGTTGCACATGATTGTCTTATTTCATGACTTCTGGCGTCCAATTCTTTGTGGTTTGGAATTGCAATAAATCTCACATGTTATGAAATCACAAATGATTTTCAGAAGCCTCAGTAATAGATATTATCTCTCTGTGTGTTTCAAGTTCCACAATATTATATTCTTCCTAACTAAATAGATGTATTCAAAATTTCCATTTATTTTGGGAAGATAATTTAAATGTTTAGAAATTTCTATGGAACAATTTTGCTCATCTTGTCATCTTGACATTTTAGTTATAACAGTTTAGAAAAAAAAATGAAATGCTAGAATATCTTGAATCCTGATATTTTTGAAAACTTTCTAAGAAAGAAAATCTAACAATGTAAGTTAACTTTAATTTCTAAAAATCCAACTTGTTTGGTATTTTTAAGACATATCCTTTAGAAAAACTGCAAATAAATTCAAGAGCAATATATTGCTGGTATTGTCCTACTTGCTGAATCAAGAAAAATTAATACCTGCCAATCAGATAGGGATGTTTTTTATAGATTTATCACCCAGAAGTTGTGTTTCTGGACCAAAAGGAGTAGTTAATGTCAAGGGAAGAAAATATTGAAAATCCTATTTAATTTGGTTCTCTCTTAATGATCTAGCACATTTTAATCACATTTCTCCTAGATCATTTCTTGCTCCAAATTTATATCAGTCTATTATTCTATTTATAAAGACAACCATCAACCATGATGAAAGCATATTATGTATTAACACCTATTCCTCAAAATTAAAGCTTACATCAAAATTTTGGGAACACGTTGCAGTATTTCCTACAGTGTTTATGTTATAAACTCTTCATTTATTTCAGATGCAACTATATAACAGTCTAATAATATTGGAGTGCATACATTTGTGTGGGCTTACTAATAGCATGATAAAGTCTGTAAAAGATAAAGGATATTTGTTTATAATTGTGCTATGTACTTTTACCCGGGTGATTAAAGTGAAATCACGAAGTGACAGTAACCTTTTACATAATACACTTCCCAGAATAAGAAAAAGGATGAGTAAATGAGTCTCTCTAACCCCCAGTAAAATTCAAGCAAGATTGATTTCATCTAAAATTTTCAGAGGCAAGATTTTTTATAGAAGTTCAATTACAATATTGTCATTTTCTTGTACTGAATATTGTATTTACAAAATGAATATTATGAATATTTCAAATAAAACAAGCTGTAATATAATTTATATGCAACATTATATTTTACTTGCAAAACTGTCAGACACTTTCACTATGGCTATGAAAGTATCTGATGAATATACTTCATATTATTTAAAGTTTTTGGTAAAAAGAATGATGTTTATTTGATTATATTTTAGTATTAGGGTGAATGAATATTAAACCAAAAATGTTATGCGTTAGAGAATCGGGTTTAGAAAAACTAGTTCCTATACTAAACTGCCTGTAAAAGTGCAAAATGTTGCATTCAGATCAAAACATGACATTGAAAGTACATTTTTTTGCATCTATTCAAGACTTATAAAAGCAGATAGAATCCAGATTTAGCATACTTTCTTTAATTTCACCTCTTTTATAGTGGGTGTCAAGAAAATAAGAATGAAAACCAGGATGAAAGAATAATTACATTGATCTTAAACATTTCATAAAACCCATATCTTCTTCAGAAGAGTCAAATGAGGAAACATTTCTACTTAAAAAGAAAGAGGGGAAGGGAGAGAGAGAGAAAGAGAGAGAAAACCACAAACATTATCCTTTAATTTAATTCAATACATCTCAGTTTTGCACTTACTTTGGAGTACCAGAGAATCATTTGTTTTTCCCAAACTTAGACTTCTTGGTAAGGTGATGATAATAAAACAGTGTGAGAAAAAACACTATCCAATTAATATTTTAATCACATTCCAACAGGATATTAGAGCAGATATTGGTAGAGAGCCACATCTATCAAACAGTATACATTTATGGAGATTCTACTACATACTGGTTACAGTGCATGTGATTGGTAAGTGTTTCTAATCTCCACACTGATACTCACCAGCGTCCCATTTTAACCATTCATCTAGGAGCTCATTCATCCAGCAATATTTATTGTCAGTTACTATGCTGTTCAATGTGGATACAATAATGATAAAAAAACAGATGCTTTCTCTGCATGCCCCAAATTCACAGTCTGGTGTGACATATACTTATCAATAAATCACACAAAAGTAAAGTTATACTGGGAGAAAGAGATGAGACGAAGCAATGCATTGTGCTACAAGATTGTAAAATTAGAAATTCTA
Organism: Panthera uncia; assembly: GCF_023721935.1. Taxonomy (NCBI): domain Eukaryota; kingdom Metazoa; phylum Chordata; class Mammalia; order Carnivora; family Felidae; genus Panthera; species Panthera uncia. Next base: position 39,067,900 of record NW_026057585.1, read on the forward strand.
ACGTATTTAGAGAGACTAGGAAAGGTCTTCTTTAAATACATTATGATTGTCTTGGGTTTGAAAAAAAAAACATTAAAAGTTAATAGAACAAACAAAGTTTAAGAACTAAGAGAAAAAAATCCAAAGAGAAGAATATGTAAAAACTCTGGCAGGAAGGAAGTTGGAACTTCTCCCAACAGGGGTAATGAGAAGACACCTAGCCCTAAAGCCAGAGAGCTTGTTCGCTAAGGTTGGCAAACCCTTGAGTAAGGTGAGTGGTTAAATCTTTCCTTTTGGCACAACCACATTACGGTGTCTTTACCAACCAATGGCACCAAAGGAAATTAAGGTTCCAGTTGAAATCACCAGTGTTGGAAATCACATTTAACCCTATCCAACTACAACTGGCATTATGACATGGATTCTCACCGTGTAGTCGTGTCTGGAAATGGCTAATTAAAAACAACATTCCTAAGGGCGCCGGGGTGACTCAGTTAGTTAAGCATCCAACATTGGCTTAGGTCATGATCTCACGGTTTGTGAGTTCTAGCCCTGCATTGGGCTGATAGCTCAGAGCCTGGATCCTGCTTAGGATTCTGGGGCTCCCTCTCTCTCTGCCCTTCCCCCTCCCATGCTCTGCCTCTCTCTCTCTCTCTCTCTCTCTCTCTCTCTCTCTCTCTCAAGAATAAACATTAAAAATTTTTTAAAAATGGCATTCCTAAACTACAGAAGGATTTAGGATATAATTAGGCTATTTATCCATATATTTTCTGCATATTCTTAACAACTAAGCATGTTTTCAAGTAATTTTATTTATTAAAATGAACTTTAATAAAGATTTATAGTGGAAAAGATGAGTCACAATTCAAAATTTTATTGGGAGAGTAGCAAATTCTTTATTGATGTCTCACTTAAAGTATGTTGAAAATATCACCAAGATTTCTGCTGGTTGTTGCTTCCTTACTTCTAAGGCTGAGTCCAAAAGCAAGCTCTATGCCTGGCACACTTAGGGAGGGGTCTTAAGGTATATATATTTTTGCATATCCTCAGCATGGAACTCCCACAATAGCTCAACTTCCATTGTGACACAAATAATCCCTTGTCATCAACTAGGTATCCTTTTGAACAGAATGGTTTGGGAGGGTCAGCAGCAAGATGCTCTCAGGAAGAGTAGTTTCAATGGTGTCCATTCTGTCCAACAGAATTTCATGTGTACTTGTTCCACACAGGAGAATGCATACTTCCTCTTACCACACTCTCCAGTGGCACTGCCAGTTTTTTTTTTTTCTTTTGCTACTCTCCAAAGACTAGCTGAAACAAATTTATTTACTGTGAGTGAAGGGCTCAACAGATGAGTGTTTATTATAAGTCTGAAATCATGGAGGACAATGTGATGGCTAGTTTGTTGTCTGTTTGGCTTATTGTGGTAGAATATACATAACATTAAGTTCGCCATGTTTCCATTTTTAAGAGTACAGTTTTTGGAGCAAGTTGGGCAATTGAGGCTTATCTGCCATTTTGAGCTAAGGAATGGGATACTGGCATGAGTCTTCAAAGAAGAGGGGGACAATTCACAAGACAGTAAGAAAAACAGACTTTGTTCCTTCTTTCTTAAATTTCACCATGCCTTCTAAAGATTAGTGTATTAAGAGACAAGTTTAGTTTTTTTCAAAGGTTTCATAATGTGTTCAGTTTGAAAGCTATCACCATGGACAGCAAGACTTAATAAAGGAAAATTGATATCCTTGCTTGTCTCTCTTTCCCTGTTTCTTACACTTCTATGTACTTATTACACTATAGGTTCTCAATAAATGTTTGTTGGATAAATTAACAAATGAATGGATAATCCAAAAACACTTCCAAAATTTTAAATAAGAATTTATGAAGGCGAAAAAGGAAAAAGAAAAAGAAAAACAGATGTTTGGTAGTTAGATATTTACCCTGTCATACAAATAGGTCATTCAGACAAAAGTTATGTCTGACAATAGGTCTCTCTGAGAGTTGCCTCCGCTCCCCCATTTAGATTATTTTAGGTAGTTAAGGGAGAGGTAAAAGTTTTTGTTGAATCTGATGGGTCTTGGTGGCTTTCAGCTCAAAATAATCCATATGCCAAAGTAGTTTATTATGGGCTCAAGTGTTCTGCTCCTCTTAACCAGAAGGTAAATAGGTGCTAAAACACACTACACACACACACACACACACACACACACACACACACAATGATGGGCATATGTCAAAGGAATGCAGGGGCCCACTAATAGAGCTCCCAATGCCTAACGCTGAACAATTTGATCAGCAAAATAAAGTAGTAGTAGATTATAATCCAAAGTATACAATGTGTAGAAAAATCCCGAACACTACCTTGGAAATACAGATTATGCTGATAGTATGTACACTTGATAAGACATGATGAAAAGGGCAGTTTACTTTTGGGATCTTCTTGCCAAAAACATACAACCCCAGTCGACTCATGAGGAAAACGTAAGACAAATCCCAATCGAGACGGGTATTAAAAAAAAAAAAAAAAAAAAAAAACAAATAAAATGACTAGTACTTCTCAAAACCGTCAAAGTCATTAAAAACAAGAAGCTTGACAAAGTGTCACAGCCAAGAAGGCCCTTAAGAGACAGTTACTAAACTTAATATATTCTGGGTGGGATCCTGGAACAGAAAAAATATGTAAAAGCTAGAGTGAGGATTTTGGTTAATAATAATGTTGTTTTATTAATTGTGATAAATGTATCATACTAAAGTAAGATGTTAATGATATAGGAAACTGGGTGTTAGGGTATATAGGAATTCTTTTTATTGTCATCGCAATTTTTCTGTAAATCTAAAACTGGTCTAAAATTAAAAAAAATACACTCTCTTAATAAGATTCTATATAGATACCACTTTATGTAGTTTTCCTCCTATAAACGTCAATATAATAATGTGTCTGAATCACCACTGTAAATATTTGAGCACTAAAGTTAGGCCAGAAGTCCTCATGTTGCAGTCTTTATACATTTTCAACCAGTATTCTCATTTAAAAAATAAACTTAAAGCACTCATTTACATTTGGTTTTTTTGGTATATCAAAGCATTAAAATCCCTCCATTAGAGTGATAACTTCAGAGATGGATGGTCAGAGTGGGTGCTAACATATGGTGTCAACCTGAAAATCAATGAGAAGTAAATGAGTGTATATTTGGGATCAAGGAATAGCGATTCAGGGAGAACAGATTCAGGTGGAAACTCAAATAGTGTCCAGCTTGTAATGTGGAAGCATGAAGTTTTTCTAAGGTAAAGAATGGGGAGAAAAGAAATACGGTTTTAACAAGCTAAACTACTCCGCATTATACATTGATTGAATTCTGATTCTCTTTTTTTAAATTTTTAATTTTTTTATGTTTATTTATTTCGGAGACAGAGAGACAGAGCATGAGTGGGGGAGGGGCAGAGAGAGGGAGACACAGAATCAGAAGCAGGCTCCAGGCTCTGAGCTGTCAGCACAGAGCCCAACTCGGGGCTCGAACTCACAAACCGTGAGATCATGACGTGAGCCGAAGTCGGTCGCTCAACTGACTAAGCCACCTAGGCGCCCCCTGATTCTCTTTTCAGAGAGTCCAACACCATCAGTCGTGGGATCAGGATGCCCTGTCACTTCTGAAGTAATTGATTACAACAACTATCGTTTTTCCCGGTCCAAAGGTTTTGTCTCAGTTCAAACAGACAGCCAAGGCAGTTTCTCTGTGGTGGCCACTCTGGCTCAGTTTTAAGATGGCTCCACTCATGTCAGTTTTTCACATTGAGAACTACAAGGAATGGGTTCTTCTTCCCCACTGGATCTGAATATGAGACACTGAGGCAGCTCCTGCTACACACATCTTGTCACCGTGAAGGAATAGGAAAAAAACCAAAAACCAAAAACCAAAAACACAGGCCAAAGGAAGGAACACTACCAACTGGAAAGAAGAAAATGGTATTAGTTACATTGCTTATTCCCCGATGTCAGATCCTATTTGAAGTCTATCACTAAGCTATTCATGTATGTGAGCTGATATATTCCTTTTATTTTGCAAAAATTAGCTTGGGCTTATGCCTATACAAGAGTCTTAACTGACATAGAGGGATTTAGAGTTGAACAAGAGAAAGAGTTCAAGTCATTGTTCAAAACTGGTTTCCTCAAAAATCTCTCAGACTTTTCCCTATTTAATAAAGCCTAGTCATGTTTCTATTTCTTTTCTCATCTCTTCACTTCTTTTCTTCCCACCTCCCACATTCATATTTACTTCCAATGATGAGCAAACAATAGTTTCTTCTGCTGTGTTTTTATCTTCTCTTCTACCTCATGAAGCTTCCTTATTTTTCTGAAAAAACAAAACAAAACAAAATAGCCCCCCAGAGTTGCCTGAAACGAATTCTGGTGACAGTGATTAAGGTGTTACATTTTTCAGCTATTTTTTACTACCCATTGCTGTTGATTTACTTGGTTATATCCACCAAAACACTGTAAACACCTTTCGAGCAGAGACCCTGTCATTTCTGAGTTCTACCATCAATCCAGAACATATCACACTGCCTGAAAAATAAACAGTATTTGTGGGGTCATACATTATTGTCTGAGAGCAGAAAAATAAATAATATTGTTTAGATAAAAGATATATAAACAGACTTGATTTTGCTGTGATGTTGCTGTCTTTTATTTATGTAAAATAAATAATCCGTTGTCTCCTTTTATGAAATAAAGTATTCAGGCTAAAAAGATTTAAAAAAAATTTTTTTAAAGTTTTATTTATTTTTGACAGAAAGAGAGACAGAGCATGAGCAGGGGAGGGGCAGAGAGAGAGGGAGACACAGAATCCGAAGCAGGCTCCAGGCTCTGAGGTGTCAGCACAGAGCCTGACGCGGGGCTCAAACTCACAGACAATGAGATCATGACCTGAGCCAAAGTCGGATGCTCAACTGACTGAGCCACACAGGTGCCCCAGGCTAAAAAGATTTTTTTTTTTAAGTTTATATTCATTTGTCTTGAGAGAGACAGAGAAAGAGCGAGTAGAGGAGGGGCAAAGAGAATCCCAAGCAGGCTCCACACTGTCATCATGGAGCCCGATGCGGGGCTCGAACTCATGAACTATGAGATCACGACCTGAGCAGAAAAGTCAGATGCATAATCAGCCAGGTGCCCCTCAAGCTAAAAAGTTTTATGACTGCTACAATTCTAAAGTCTATGAATACGAAAGCCTTTCAGCAACTTCTATTCCTTTAGCCATAATTTGGTGACTACAGTTTTATGCAAACCAAAGTGTTCTGTTTTCCTCTATTCATCATTGTTCTGACAATGCAAAAAGACTGGATATTCCAAGAGTATTTGTAGAACAGCATATGAAGTACTATTTGCTTGTTAGCTCTAATTCTTCCAGAGCCAACGTGGAAAATGGAAACACAATCAGGGTCCTGCCTTGTTTTCATAAGATAACAATAAAAATAGTTATTCAGGAGAAGCATTATTCTTACTGATATGGAAGTCAGAGTTGATTTATTTAAAGCCTCCTCCTGGAAACTGGTATCAGGGAGGAAATATTCCTGTCCCTTTTAAGATCCTTTTAGTCAGAGTAAGAATCAGATTGACATCAGAATGATTAACAGGAGAAAATAAAATTTAATAGCATATGTACAGGGAATCTATACAGACATGGGAATTCCAAAGACAGGCAAAATGAGGTATAGATGTCATTCTGAAATAAGGAGAAGGAGGTAGGGGTCTGCAAGTTCAAAGGGAAGGAACACAATTCACAAGAACATGAAAAAGTCAATATTTGGTAAACAAATATTTCCTGGGTCACTGGGAAACACTGGGACAGAGGACTTTGATCAAACAGAACTTGCAAGGTTCCTCCCTGTGTACTATACCTAGTTTATATCACAGTGTAGTTATCTATGATACTAGCTCTCTTCCTAGAGCAAGTTCTCTATCTGAATTAGTTTTAGATAGTTGAGGGGAGTGAGTAAAGAGGTTTTACTGAAACTGTTGGGTTTTTATCGCTTTTTAACTCAAAATAATCTTCATACCGAAGTGGCTTATCTTGGGGCATCCTGCCTGTGGCCCCTATAGTGGGTAGAGAGACATGAGGTAATTCATTGAATATTTACCATTTACATTCATAGACTATTTACAAATATATATAGTAACACAAAATAGTCTGATGGCACCCAACTAAACAAGTAAAAACAAATGACAGTAATACGTTTGATTTTACAAATATATTTTTAATGCATGAGATTTTAAAAATCTCATTTTTTATCTATAAAATGGGAAAAGAAACTTTACTCTCTAGTTTTACTGGGGAAAGTAGATGAAATAATACAGTAAAATCCTGAGATCACGCCTGGTTAATTGATGGGATTCAATACCTGTTAGCCAGAACATAATATGATTAAGAGCAAGTACCCAGATTTTGGATAATTTGACTTAACACCAAGGTAAAATTTTTTTAAAGCCTGGAATAATATTTACAGTATCTAGAAATAATTTCTTTATTTTGCTGATTGCTAAATTCTCAGTGCCTTTATGTGCTAATGTGCTGTTGGGAAGATAAAATAATTTTCCCTCTACCCTCTATGTTCTTGCCTGGGATGCACCTGTAATAATAAAAATAATAAAGATTAGTAGGAGAAAAATAAACAGAATTTTAATAACATATATACCACCTATATATGGGACATGCCTAGGAAACCTGAATAACTCTCAAAAGATTTCAAGCTGCCATCTTAAATAACATCTCCAGCTAAAGACAAAAGAAGATATTGCAGGTGAGGAGTCAGTTATGAGAGGTTACCAGGAAAAGCACAGTAAACAAAGGTATGGTTGTCAGGCAAATTTAAGTCATTGCCTTCTCTACTGATAAGAATGTTAGAAATTTAGAGTCTTTCTCTTCCTGGTACAGAGAAGGAGACACCCTAACAGATGGAGATTGTACATTTCCTCATACATGTAAATGTCTCTTACAAAAGGGTAATTGTCCGTTTTTAGAGCTTTTCCTGTGTCAGCTGTTTCTTTTAAAAATCAGCTCAAAATAATGCCAAAGAGGCATAGTTTGGGGTGGTTGTATTCTGCTCCCCTTCAGTGCCGATAGACCTCCTGGAAAAGCTATGCAATATATACGCACAGATTTCCTACATGTATCTGTTCAAAACCCAATTTATTCAGAGCATCCAAGAATTCCTTAGAATACATTCTTACTAGAGTAATGGATGGATAACATATCCATCATGAAATCCATCAAAGATCTTGTTTCCCTCAGCCAATTTTTAAAAACTGAATTACAGTGAATTTGAAATCATACTTCATCTAGGTAACTGGAGCTCATATAGCCCATCTCGCATTTGACCATATAATGATATACTTTATTAATCAGTACAATTTTAGGTAGGGTAACCATTCTCTTGTGAAAAATGAAGGGTCTAGGAAACTACCTCATTTCTGCTAAATACATACATACATACATACATACATACATACATACATAAATACATAAATAAAGCTAGGGTCTCCTGGATGGCTCATTCTGCTCAGGTCATGAGTTCACAGTTCCTGGGTTCAAGCCCTACATGGGGCTCTGCACTGATGGTGTGGAGTCTGCTTGAGATTCTGGCTCTCTCTTCTCTTTCTGCCCCTTCCCCACTCACACTTTCTCTCTCTCTCAAAATAAGTAAATAATAAAACTTAAAAAAAAAGAACTAAAGTAGTATCCATAAACAGGGCTAGAATTTGCTTCATAATACCATTTAGATTTAGATTTAGATTTAGATTTAGATTTAGATTTAGATTTA
>NW_026057585.1:39075703-39116921 GCF_023721935.1 Panthera uncia
ATTTAGATTTAGATTTAGATTTAGATTTAGATTTAGATTTAGATTTAGATGATTTACTCCAACAAAGAAAAAAACATAAATGGCAAAAGGTCCACATCAAGAAGAAAATTGGGGAGTCAGTAAGACTAAGATATGTCATAACATTAGATGTGGAAGATTAAAAATTTGTATAAAAATGACCTTGAGTAAGTTTTATGAATTTTAATACCTGACCTAGATTATAAAACTGACCAAAATGTCTTAATACTTTCCTTCTGTCCTAGTTTATACAAATTTTGGAGGCCTTCATAACTGGAGCTACATGCTTTATTGGTATCTTGCTAGTGGCCTGTCTGCTCAAGTTTAACTTATAGTATCACCTGTTTTTAACCCAATTCCTCCTAATTGGCTTATCATATAAAGTGACTGAAGTTGAAAGTAGGTAATGGATTGAAACTTGAAAGTAGGTAATGGATTGAAACTGTGGTTCTGAAACTCCCATCATTTTACTACTCAATGTGTGACCCATGGCTCAGGAACATTAATTAGCCCCATTTAGAAGCCTATTAGAAATGCTGAATCTTTGGCCCCACTTCAGAAAAATTGAGTCATAATCTGCATTTAACAAGATATCTAAGAGGTTTGTATGTACATTAAAGTATGAGAAGCACCACTTATTAAAAATTCAGATTCTTGAATGCATACTCAGAAATTCTGTTTCAGTCAGTCCCCAGTTTCTAGGAATTTGCAACCAATCACTCCAGTTGATTAGAACTCTGGTGGTCCAGAGACAATATTTCAGAAATATGAGCTTATTGTGAGGGTCGTCCTAGGTGTATTAAAATAAACGTGTAGGGGATTCTAAGAATTCAGCTTTTTAAGCTAAACTAATGCATCTCAGATGGCATACATAGTACACCCAGAGTTGGGGGAATGTTTTAAGCTGAGGTTGCTTTTTTTTTTTTTCTACACTTCCTGCACTGATACAGAAAGCCAACCTAGGGGCAGTGGACATTCTATAGGCCCAGGCCCAGTCTCAGCAAATGCACAATCTACTTTGATGGAATCGTTCATTTGCATTTTGTTCAGTGAAAAGGATGGGTCGTGGGCAAAATAGGAAAGAAGCTTGTAATAGCATTCAGTTAAATAACAATCCCATTTTTTAGTTCGCCTCTGTATCTAATCTGATCTTGCCTTTTATTCTACTCTTTCCTTTAGCTAATCTATGAGGGACTCAGAAAAATTCTTTGTTGTTTTGAGTTAGAAGCCCCTGATTTTATATTTTCCTTATCATAAAAAAAAACATGTAGTCATGAGGGTAACACAGAGGTGAGGGAGTAAAATTCCCCTGAAGTGCTGTATAACTGTGATACTATTAATTCCCAGTCCCAACCCCACCCCAAAGCAAATTAAAACTGCAGTTTTCATTCACTTCTGGCAGGAACATGAATTGGTACAACCTTCCTGAAAAGCAATTTGGCATTATGTTTCAAAAACCTTTAAAATGCTCATACTCTTTAAACCAGCCATTCCCTCTCAAGTAATTTTTCCTAAGGTGATGCGAGCAAAGATTTATGTACAAAGACCTTCATGGCTCTGTTATTTGTGGGAACAAAAATTGGGACATTACCTTATATTCAATAATAGAGGAGTAGTTAAATATTGAGGTAGACATATGGTGGGGGCATGGACAATTATGTTAATTGATCTATGACAGACTTGGTAATTAGCAAGCAAAAAGCTGGACCAGTGTCTGCTCTAAATGGGAGAATAAAAGCTTATATGGATATGGAACAGATAAGGCAAAATGTTAGCGGAAAGAATACAGGGTTTGAGTTAAGAAGAACTATGTTCTCATCTAGGCTCAGGGTGTACAAAATGCAGGAATAAATAATTGATCATAATTGATAATAATTACACACACACACACAAATGATAACTATGTGAAGTATTGACTATGTTAACTGACCTTATTGTGGTAATAATTTCACAATATATACATGTTCCAAATCATCACATTGTACACCTTAAACTTACATAATGTTATATATTAATTATATATCAATAAAGCTGGGGGTTAAAAAAGGACACTGTTGAGGGTTGGGCACATGACCCAATCAGAGAAAATAGTTTACAATGACTCTTTTGTGCAGGTTGTTGAAAGAAAAGATATCCAGCTTTCTACCACCAGGCTTAAACCATGAAGCTTAGAGCTCCAGGCAATCAGTTTGCTACCATGTGGTACCTGGACATGAAAAGATGTGGGGGAGAGTTGAGTCAAAAGATGGAGGGAGGGGGCGCCTGGGTGACTTAATCAGTTAAATTAAACTTTCCTCTACATTAATAACCTTCCTTGTTATTTGACTAAGACAATAAAAATGTTTCTACCACTAGATAATTCAAGTTTGATTTTCACCCCACCAAGAGTCTTGATTAATCATACACTATATAAATATTGGTTATTACTAAATGTATTATTTTAATGCCACCTAAGTTTATTTAATTCTTTAAAGTGTATTTATTAATTTGAGAGAGAGAGAAAGTAAGGATGAGCAGGGGAGAGACAGAGAATCCCAAACAGGCTCCATGGTATTGATGCAGAGCCCAATGAGGGGCTCAAGCTTACGAACCCTGAGATCATGACCTGAGCTGAAGTCAGATGCGTAACCGACTGAGCCACCCAGGTACCCCTCATACCACATAAGTTTAAAAGGACATTCACTTCAAAAACATAGTATTAGGGAATGATTTGATAAACAATTTATGGAACATATAAATATAAATTCATCAGCAAACACTTCCTAAAAATAAATACCCAGAAAAGCCCAGTATAATGTCACAAGACAAATCATAAAATTAAATGCACTCTTTTGCTTATATGTAAGGAGTCTAAAAACTTCTCCAAAAGAGTTAAAGAAAATAAGAGAGCACAAATGATAAATTAATTTAGTGACTGTATTATAAACCACTTGGGAGACTTTATGGTCCAGTGGGAATATTTATGACTTTGCACTTGAATTGTCATCTCTGAACTTCAGTTTCCGTATTTGAAATCCTGTGATAATTAAAGCTGTTCTCAGTGTTTGAGTTTGTCCACATGAAGTGCAGAGGGCAATGCCAAGCATATATGGCATCAACGATTGCTAACGATTCAGTGAGTCTTAATTTTCTCATCTCCTTCCAGCAGTGCTGTAAACATGTGATATTCTGACATTTGGGAGAAGCCTTAGAACTCGTTTACTCTTCTATTAATTCTGTATCTTCTCCCAATGCAGCACTTACACAATATTCTAAAATGATAAAAAAAATTCAATATATACTTGCAGAAAGACCTTTTACATTTGAAATTCACTAAAAATGTATTGACAGCTCACATAAAACTGGTAGAATTTTCTTACGGATAAATATGGATTAAGCTATTTGAAATGAAGAGTGTGTATTTCTCCAGAGGAAGCAACTTCATAGCAGGGTGCTGAAGATGCTGTTAGTAGGCGAAGGGCAGTTCAATTCTGTGAGTGATCCAGAGGATATGGTAGACAGTGAGGTGTGAAATTTCTGCTGATCACCAAAAATTATTTAGGTTAGTGGAAAAACATGCAGGATTATGAGGAAATCCAGAAGGATCTAATTAAACTGGGTGATTGGGCAATGTGATGACAGATTAAATTTAGTGCAGATAAGTGCAAGGTAATGCATATTGGGGAACATAATTTAAACTTTCCATGCACACTGATGGGTTCTGAAATAGCCTGAACCTCTTAGGGAAAGCATTTAGAAGTCATTATGGATAGTTCAATGAGAAAGCTGCGCAATGTGCAAGAGCATTTAAAGTAGCCAATAGGACACTTGTAGGTATTAATTTGAGCATGTGGAATAATATGAAAACGATTAACATGAAATCACATAAATCAATGGAATTCTCATACTTGGCTATATTTATCTCAGGTACTTTATCAGAAAATACTAACGAATGACTGGCAATGTGTTCAATTGTTAAATTAAAAGTGGACAAATAGATTGTGTGTTTGTTTAAGAATACAATAGCAGCAAGACACAGCTTTAATGGGCTCAAAAAATAATGAGTGCCTCAGCAAAAATCTTCTTTGGAACATTTCTTTTCAATAAGTACTAAAATATGAGGATAAGATGACATTGGGGGAACTAAAATCTACATTTTAACAGAAATACCTTTAATATGACTCAGAATCAATCTGTAATTCACTATTGAAGTAAATCATTGAGGCAAATAGCTTGGCAAGATTCACAGGGATTAGATATTTATATGACTATGAATAACATTTGCAGCTCTACTAGCTACACCAGGTTCAGATGTCACAGTGTATATCACTCCTTTGGCTCCACAGTTTAAAGAAATTATTTAAGAGGCTCAGGGAAGATTTGCTTTTCTTAATTTAATAATGTAATTCATAAGTGACTGGAAAAATAATGTGACAATTGGTCATTATGCTATTTATTTTAATGGAACTATTTGAAGTGTCATTCCATATGGATTAAAAAAAAATTTTCATGTTTATTTTTGAGAGAGGGAGAGAGAGAGAGAGTAGGGGAGGGGTAGAGAGAGAGGGAGAAAGAATCTGAAGCAGGCTTCAGGCTCTGAGCTGTTAGCACAGAGCCCGAGGCCAGGCTCAGACTCACGAACTGCGAAATCATGACCTGAGTCGAGGTCAGGTGCTTAACCAACTGAGCCACCCAGGCGCCCCTCCATATGAATTTATATTTATAAAAATAACTCTGCAGGAATGTAAATGTAATCAAGCGTAAAGTTGCTGATGTAGGTATTGTCCAGCTAGTTAGAGGGATCATGGCAAAAAAAATCAATTAAAATATAATAAATAAGTATAATGTAAAAATTGTGTTAGCATTATTGTTATGGTTCATTGATTTAATAGATATGTATTAAGCATATACTTTGTTCCAGGAAGTATAGAGGTTACTAAATATGCAAAATAAACTTTCCTTACATATCATAAAGAGAAATATAAGGAGAACATTTGAAATAGGTGCAAGTTTATGTTATAAGTCCAGTGATACAATATTTCCAGAGTTTGGGCATAGTAAATGGACAAGTCAAACCTACTCCACAGAGAAAATCATTTTTGAGACAAGAGCTGATAGAGTTTCTTGGTTAAGAGAGGGAAAAGGGTATTCAGGTCAGGGAAAGCAGTCTGAGAAAAAAAACAGAAATCAGGTGTGGCAGATTTGAAGAACTGCGTACATCAGTAGACTGACTCATACGATGCAAGGCCTTACTACTATGGTTATTTTCTTATAAAACTCAGTTTGGAAAGACTGGTTTCATATGAAACCACTAAAAGTCACACATGTTAATTAAAACAATATCAATGGCCATGTTTTCAAAGTTCATTGTTCGACTCCCCCGAAGTGTCTGTAATGACCTACTTTTGCTGAGGAATGATGGTTGAGGATGTATATTTCTTAGGCCCTTTGTCTGGTGTTAGCCTAGGGCACAGTTTGGTGGTAATTACTAAAGTTTTCTAAACTTGAATAATATTCATCCTGGGAACCCTGTACCCGAGGTTGACTTTAAAAATCAGCATGTCTAGGGTGAGAGACCAGTATTTGCTTCACATGTCAGAAAGAATCCCCTCATTAACAACTTTGGAAATAACTCCTTTTGGTATTTACCAGAGTACTGTTTACACACGGCTATATATTCTCTTTTAGAAGACCACTAGAGACTGACATTATACCCAATATACAGACTACTTACTTTGGTAATCCATTCATGAGAATTAAATGTTCTGTGAAAATATGCTAATAGGAAGTCAGCTTTCCTTAAAAAATAATGTTTATGCCAATCATGAATCTAGATATGAAAGAAATGTGTCATAAAATACTATATATGTAAATAAATAATCATTGGAAACCGAGATGCTTAAAACAACCAATTATTGGTTATCAAAAATATTATGTTCTTAACACATGATTGACTTTTATACTGGGATATCTTTTTTTTTCCCATTATAATGGCTTGTCTCACTCATTTTGCTTCATTCTCTACTACATTTTCCAACTGTTTCCAAATATTTTTAATTAGTTGTACAAAACCAGGTAACATCAAGAGCTAAACATTAAAGGTATTATGGAAATGTGTTCCAGAAAAGCACACGCTGACAGAATAGCTCACAGAGCATGACTCTGTGGATTCTAAGCACTTTCATAACATGTCCAAGCAATCATGACATTTACCAATTACATTTTTAACGCAATTTGAGACTTACCTCACACATCCTTTTGTTTAAAATGCTGTAAGATCTGGGGGTGTGAATGTCACCATACATTCATGGGCCAAAATGTGGTAAAAATACATATCTTCTATAAAATTTGGCTGTGAAAACTCGAGGTACTGGAAAGAATAGACAATTCTTCCATTCCAAAGAACCCCTTACATATGGGCTGGCATGCACATAGTGACTTCCTTCCTAAGAGCACATTATGGAAAGAAGGAAAAAAGAATAATTTTATTGTAGAGAAACTTTGCAGATACTACCGCAGCTAGGTGATTTGGTCAAGGTCAATAGTGATAACACTAACATTGGCCGCTGAACCCTTCATGTGATATGATGAAACTGGCATTTTACCTCTGTGGCCTTTCCCACTAAAACCCATAACTCAGGGTAATCATGAGAAATACAAACCCCAGATGAGGAACAACCTACAAAAGATTTGCCCATATTTTTCAAAATAGTCCAGGTCATTGAAAACAAGGAAAGCATGACAAACTGTTAGAGTTTAGGGGTTAAGGCAATATGATGGCTAGATTGAATGTGGTATCCTGGATGGTATCTGAAACGGAAAGATGACATTAAGTAAAAACTGAACAAAGTATGAAACTTAGTTGATAACAATTTATTACTCTTGGTTAATTGGTTAGGACAATTGCCCAAACTAACATAAGATGATAGGAGGAGGAGCTGGGTGTGAGACATAGAAGTCTCTTTGCAACCTTTCTGTAACTCTAAAACTATTCTGAAACAAAAAGCTTACTAAAAAAATAATAATAAAGAGACAATTTACAGGCATACTTGTATTTGGTTTGGCATTTCTGTGCATCTCAAGTATCTTCATCCTATAGCCCATCTAGAACATTTACAAGGGAAAATGAGCAGGGTTAAGTGTGTGTGTGATGGAGGGGAGTTGTCGGGTGTGGGGAGCAATGTTGTCTGAGAAAGACCAATTGTGAAAAATCATCAGTAGTAGGTCTCACGCATTGTACCTTTTGTTCACGTCAAACTTTTTTTTAAATTCTGTTTTTCTTGGGGCGCCTGGGTGGCTCAGTCAGTTGAACGCCGACTTGGGCTCAGGTCACGATCTCGCGGTCCATGAGTTCGAGCCCTGCATCGGGCCCCTGTGCTGACAGCTCAGAGCCCGGAGCCTATTTCAGATTCTGTGTCTCCCTCTCTCTGACCCTCCCCCATTCATGCTCTGTCTCTCTCTGTCTCAAAAATAAATAAACGTTAAAAAAATTTTTTTTAAATTCTGTTTTTCTTTATTTACTTAGAGAGAGAGCAGCCTGGTGAGGGGCAGAGAGAGGGAGAGAGAGAATCCCAAGCAGGCTCTACACTGCCAGCATAGAGCCTGATGCAGGACTCAAACTCACAAACTGTGAGATCATAACCTGAGCTGAAATCTAGAGTCAGATGCTTAACTGACTGAGCCACCCAGGCTCCCCCATATCAAACTCCTGCGAGGTAAGCTGGAAGGTATAATCTGAAAGTCAGAGACAGCACTAAATTCTAAACTGTATAATGATAATGATTTTTCAGTGCCTTAAATTATTAACCTTTTATCTATAAAATACTCTACTGAAATGGAGCCAACACTTTTGTATACAAGTATAAAGGCATTAAGATCAAGGCTAGACATTGAAAGCTGAGACCTGAATTTATTTGAACACATCCATTTGTTAAAGCTTTTCATGTTGGAAACTTGCTTAACTTTCTAAAACCTCAGTTTCTTCATATGTAAAAATGAGGACGGCATGCATGTCTAATGTAGTTATGAAGATCAACCATACAGAGTTTGTTGAATTCTTAGTGTATTGCATTATGTTGAAGACAAGTAAATTAAATAGTGTTAACTCTACTAATTTTTATCATTTGCTTTTTGATAATACTCTGTATTTAACCTATATCCCCAAATTCCTCATATTTATTTGATAAATCTAAGGTATAACATCATGAAATTTTGTTTCTTCCACCTTGGTTTTACACATTAATATGTAAAACCATCACAGGTGTTTATATCCACATAAAGAGGTCTAAATCTAGATATTCATATAGATAAAGTGTTGCCTCTTTACATAAATCACAGAGCGAGCCATTAACATCCCTCATAATTCTTTTTCTAATGGTTAAATAATCTCTGCATTTATTTCTTCCATGTCCTAAAACATAATTTCAAGTCTGGAGGAACTTGCTGTTCTAATAGAATTATGTAATCACAGACCTTCATAATTGGAAGGGTCTATGAAATCAACCAATTTGATCCATTAATAATAATAATAGCTACTTTTTTTTCAGAGCTAACTATGTGTAGTCATTGTGATAATTATTTTACAGCTGCTCACTGAATTTCATTCAAGCCTCAAAACGCCCAGAAAGGTCATTAACTTCATTTTTCAGTAGGAGAATTTGAAGCCTAGAGATGTCAAGTATCTAGCTCAAGATCACATAGCTATAAAATTTCTTGACTTGGACTTAAATATAAGTACTTCTGTCTATCTGTCTCTCTGTCTCAAAACTGTGGTCTTAACCATAATGCTGCCTGTTTCCTGATAGTCAGTTTTCCTTTACAATACATACATCAAACAGTATTCCTACTGATCTTGTCCCATACTGCAGGGTTGCAAAACTCATTACTTATAAAGACAGTTCATTCTATCTTTCAACACTTCTGTTCTTATGCTGGAATTATCTTCCTGTAGTGTCTAATAATAGGTTCTAATTCTACCCTGGAAGAGATTATTCACTACTCCATTCATAGTAATAAATGCAATAATGTTTGGTTAACAGCCATAGGTAAAAAAATTTTTTTTTCTTAAAAGTTTACAAACAAAAAAAGAACATACCCCTGTTTTAAAGTTCTCTTAGCAAAGCTTGTCAAACTTGAAACAAGTGCTTGAGGTGTAGAAATTTGATAATATGTCTCAGTGTTAATCTGAAGAGAGAGGCAAGGTTGAGTTAGCCATAAATATGAAGTAAACATTAGTTGCAGTAGGGCTAAGATAAATGTGAACCAGATCACAGGAAACAGGCTGGGAAAAGAAGATTATCCAGGTAGTAAAGTTTTATAAACTCAGAGGGAACAAGCTATGAGGAGAAGAAAAAAAGTAAGCTCCAGTTTAGATGGGAGGGAAATAATGTAAAAGTTTCCTTAAGGAAAGAAGCTCAGAACAGGGTAATACAGTTTTATCAAGAATGCTAGGGGAAATATCTAAAAAGTATAAGGCAGTAGTGCAGAGCTTCTGTATCACCATTAAAACATCATAAGTAACATGAAAATCACAGCAATAAAAGAGAGAATAACATTAAAAATCAATGAGAGGACAAAAATATGCCTGAAGGCTCTGATTCCAGTATATCTGATAACCATTTATATAAAACTTGGAGTAAAACCATCCTTCATTAACATGGACAACTACATGAACAGGGTGATTTGTTGTGAGTATAGATAAAATATACATGTTAAAATATATAATGATCAAGATTTTATACAAAATATACATGCAATATGTAAAGTGTGTATTTATAAGTATTATATATATTATTTTTACCAGTCGGTTCAAGCAGACAAAAAGAAACCATCCTATACCACTTCAAATAGAAGGAATTGAATTCAGCCATACCATCCCCACTCCCCTCTGTAATTTTTATCCAAACTCGTGGCTTATATCACTTAACTTGCAGTTAGAAAACTGAAGCCTAGACTCTTCCTTGAAATGCAGACTTATATATGCAACCAGCAGCAACATCTCCACTTGGTTGTCCCAAGTATAAATTGTTCTAAAATTAACATGTTCTGAAGAGAATGTTTATTCCTTTATCCCCAAATCTGCTTCTGGTCGTCTTTTCCATCTCTTATTGATTTTGCTTTTTTCTATACATCTCAAAAAACTGACCACTCAAACATAATTTTTCTTTGTTCTTGACCCTCTGCAACAAATCTATTAATGTCATCTTTCAGCTTCTTCTCCCAAGCTATATGTAGAATGTAAGTATTTTCACCTTTTCTGTTGCTCCCAGTCTCAGTCAAAACCCCTTCCTCTCTTACCTGGATCGGTGCAATAGTGGGTTAACTAACCTTCTGTTTCCATTCTTGTCTCTTTACAAATCATCCTTCACACAGTAGCCCGATAATCTTCTAAAAATGTAATTAAGGTTATGTAACTCTCCTGCTTATGATTTCTTATTGCCCTTAGCATAAAATGCAAACACTTTACTATGGTCTATAATAACATACAAAGATAATAGATATCCTGGAGATAGTAGTTCCCTAATCAGATTTTGTTACTGGACATACTTAGAAACAGTAGATCACTAAACTTATTTATCCACATATAGGTCTCTTGACCTTTTAGGCCTCAGTGTTTTCTTTAAACATAACTTTAAAAAAATCCAAAACATGCAGCCCCATAACTTAAATTCCTGGAAATGGAATCTACCAGTGGAACTTGAACTAGCTCTCCATTAACAGAGATATGCCTTTATGAAAAGCAAAAAATTAAATCTGTTGGTTTCCCAGCTATCATTTTCAGCATCTGAATCAATGATGCAATCCAAGGACTGCAGGCCCCAAAGCAATCTCACCCCCAATCTCATATTAAAAGCAAAGAAATATCAAATGGAGAGGAGAGAGTTCTATGAAAGATTACCTGTGACTGTGGCCTGCTGCCACTTGGTAGGACAATCAGCATGCATGGGGGATTAAGCTATATAAACTCAGTTGAATTGAATCAGCTGTCCTAATGGGCCAGAAAATCAACCAGTCTGAGTGAAAAATTCACTTGAAATGGTTGACTGGCACTAGTTGAAGAAGCAACTGAAATTTGTGGAATCCTTAAAATGCCCCAAACTAGGAGGAAAGATACACATATAGTTTTTCCAATCTCCATCTGAATGCTGGACATAGTCTAGACATAGCCTTAGGGTTCTAAACCAAAAGGAAAAAAAAAACCCAAAATCAAAAAATAATCGTTTCTCCTAAATCTCTAAAAATATTCTTTAAATTATCAATGATACCCATCACCGTGTAAACCAAGGACAGATGGACCATTACTCTGAACAATTTGCGTCTTTACTTCATGAATAATTTACTCAACGGTCTTACATATTTCTAAGTATCGTCCTTTAT
Source organism: Panthera uncia (assembly GCF_023721935.1). NCBI lineage: Eukaryota > Metazoa > Chordata > Mammalia > Carnivora > Felidae > Panthera > Panthera uncia. The sequence continues at coordinate 39,087,077 of NW_026057585.1, forward strand.
TATAATACCCATTACCATAAACAATCTGCTTTTCATGTTGAGTTTTGACATGAAATGTCCCAAGACTTTTTAAATTAGACATGGTTATTCTTATTAATTCAGAAGGGAAACCTGATACTCAGGCATGATAAATGATTTGTTCAAAACCGTGCACGTGTGGAATGATGAAGCTGGGATTCAAATCAAGGCCTTCTGAAAATCTATCAGGTCATGTTTTCTTCTTAAAAATTCCCATTCTTAATGACCAGAAATTCTGTGATAGTTTCTCATCAGTTTGCCTACAAGTAAATAAAGCCATGTGGTAATGCTCGTTTATTAAGCAGACCTCACTATAAGAATCCATTAATTTACTAAGTGACTTGTAGAATTGACTATGATTTGGTAGTGCAAGTAATTCTATATCAAGCCCATATTTAACATGACTTAATAATACCAAGAAAAGAAAGTAAAACCCTGTGCACATAGGTGATTTTTTCCTAAATTATGCATTTGTATATAGATAAAATTCTTACAGCTGCCACAGTTTTCCATTCTGAAAAAGCCTCAAAATGCTTTGCAATGAATCAAGTTCTATCTTGAATTGAGTAAGTAAATAGTTCATTTCAGTAGAAACCGTATTGTCACTACATCAGCAATTCTCATTTAAAAAATGTGCATTACTTATTCAGCTATTTGAAAGATGGTATTAAAGAGGAGCTATTTTGTCTTTTTTTTTCATCTACAAGCCTTCATTTTTAAACTTATAACATTTTGTGTTTTTAAGATATCAATTACCATTTTAAAATCTGCCAGTCTATCTTGAGTTTCTCAGCAAGTTTCTAGGCCAAAGAAAACACTAATCCTTTCAATTTATTGGGAATCAATGTTTAATCCTCTTTTTTGTTCTCATACTTATTACAAATCATAAAGAATTCTGAGTGTCAGTTTAAGAAGTGAAAGCCCTATGTAATATTCCTATTACTTATTGATCAGTTTAAATTAAAAATTTTAGTACTTTACTATTTGAAAAGTAAACCAAAAAATTATGTTTCACATAGAAATGCTTCCAAAACATAATTTTAAAAAGTGTGTTTATGGTAATGTTTCAGACTATAGTTTAAAATCCATAAAAATGAAGTTTTTATTATTAGTTAAGTTCATGATGATTACTTAAAACTTTCCTAATCGGCAAAATCAGCCTTGGTTAACTTTACTAGGAATGAATAACATGGAGAATAAGCTGATGGACATTTGAATGCAAACTTTAAAGTAGTAAAAATATCCTAAAATTATTTTATATATAGCCTTTTTAAAACGTGAAAGCTCCATAAACCTTTTAAAACTTCAGATAAAAATAATGTTTCATATGGCTCAAAATCTCTCAGAAGTGCCAAATTAGTCTATTTTCTTATATTTCTATAAAATAATTATTACAACATACCTTCCTTAGATTAATATATTTTATTTTTAAGCATATTGAAATTATAGAAGATTCTATATAGACATTCATTTTTATTTTACTTTTAGTGTTTATTTATACACATACATAGATTTTTATGATGATGCATATATTAGATCATATTATTCCTTTGTTTATTCTCTACACAAATAGTAATATCCAAACATATGTCCGACATGGTTTAACATCAGAGGACAAAATGTACAAAAATGCCATCCTCTTTAAGCTCCATTCTAGAATGGAAAGCAGACACTAACAAAAACCAAAAGGAAAAATGTGAGATAGGTTTATGGTAATAAAAATGCCATGGCTAAAAATAAATCAGGAAAGGGGGAAAGATAGAGGGACACAAGATATAAACCAATACAAGGATTTTGGCTTTTGCACTTATTCAGATGGGAGGCCTGGAGAGGAAATTAAACAGAGAAAGACACATCTGACAACTCCATCCATTGTGTTACAGACAGAGCTGAAGTGTGTGTGGAAGAGCAAAAATAACTATTTAATTGATATTTCATACTATTGACTCTATAAGTCTGGTAGCAGTGGAAATATGAAAAGTGGTCGGGTTATGAATATATATTGAACATAGGATATGTAGAATATTTATTAATGATTAAATACGAAATCTAAAGAAGAAAAGCAAAAGCAAGGACAAAATGATAGCAATGCCCAGACTGAGATGGAGAACATAGTAGTGCACTTTCTGGGTCGTAGGGTAGTTCTACTTTTAATTTTTGGAAGAAACTTCGTACTGTTTTCCAGGGTGGCTGCACCAGTTTTCATTCGTACCAGTAGTGCAAAAGGGTTCCTCTTTTTCTGCATCCTCGCCAACATCTGTTGTTGCCTGAGTTGTTCATGTTAGCTATTCTGACAGATGTGAGGTGGTATCTCATTGTGGTTTTGATTTGTATTTTCCTAATGATGAGTGATGTTGAGCATTTTTTCATGTGTCGGTTGGCCATCTGGATGTCTTCTTTGGAGAAGTGTCTATTCATGTCTTTTGCCTATTTCTTCACTGGATTATTTCTTATGGAATTATAATATTCTATGAAATTGTACCAATATTTATTATTTTTTCTGATAATAAGCATACTCACTTTTAGTGTTTATGATTTCAAACAATGCTTCTACAAAAAATCATTTCATGTGCAATCATTTGTGTTCACATTCCCATATGTGAAGATTGAATATCTTCCAATCCCTGGAATGGGATTTTGACTTAAGAATTAATTTTTATTTTAACACTAAAGTTGGCTTAAGGACTGTTTTCCACCCAAAACCTGTAAAACCCACATTACACCCACAATGACTTAATTATTTTTAGCCATTCAGATTAGCATAAAATGACATATCATTTATGTTATTTTACATTTTCTTGAATACTGTCAAATTTGAACAATTACTTAAATTTTACGCGCTTCTGGGTCTGCTCTTCAGTAAATTACCTACACTTCACTCAACAAATCATGTTCATTTTTCTATTGTAGAAGTTGTCTTTCCTTGGACAATATATAATTGTCTATATTAAAGATATCAACGTGTTGCCATTTGTGTTAAATGTTTTTTTTGTCAAGATGAATCATTTATTTCTTAATGCTTAGAATTTTTACATATATATCTTTCTATAAATGCGTAGGTCTCCCAGCTTCAGGGAGGCAGGTCAGTCAACATTTCGACTCCATTTGTGCCATCACTACTAAGAAGATTAGACAGGGTCCTATAAACCTTATGCCAAGACCCTCCTTATTCCTGTATCTTTGGAACAATGCCTTTCTGTGTTTTCCCTCTTTTATGTTCTACTTAAGTGTCCCAACGTTCCTGCTAGGCCTTTGCCCAACAAAAGGGGAAAAGAGAGGAAGTCCCACCAAATTGCCTTGTCAAGAGCCCAAAGCATATTTTGAATGTGGCTGATCGTGGTCCCGAGGAGCTACTGTGACTCAGTAAAAGATAGACTGAAATCGAGACTGAAAAATATGTAGCTGAACTCATGCCACCATATTTAGACAATCTCCTTACACACTCTATTATCTAAAGTATGTATTTCTTGAAGGCACTCATAAAGCTTTATTTTGAGAAATTTAATCTGTCATAGTCTTATTGTTATGTTTAGAATTCCTATGTCTTGCGGAGAAAGGCTGACCTAAGTTTATTTTTTATATGTTTTTCCAATCAATTAATTCATTCAATAAATACTCTGAATACCATCTTTATGCAAAAACCAAACCAAAACCAAACCAAAACAAAAAAACTATTCTCGACTCTAGGTATACAGACTTGAATAAGGCAACTAAGGCCCCAGCCCTTTTGGAAGAGATAGACATTACACAAATAAGTAAATATGTATATAAAATAAAAGTATAAAAATAATTTAAATTGTGGGGAGCCTGGGTGGCTCAGTCGGTTAAGCATCCGACTTCAGCTCAAGTCATGATCTCACGGTCCGTGAGTTCAAGCCCCGCGTGGGGCTCTGTACTGTCAGCTCAGAGCCTGGAGCCTGCTTCCGATCCTGTGTCTCCCTCTCTCTCTCTGCCCCTCCCCAACTCACGCTCTGTCTCTCTCTCCTTTAAAAATAAATCAACATTGGGCACCTGGGTGGCTCAGTTGGTTGAGCATCCGACTTTCGCTCAGGTCATGATCTCGCCGTCTGTGAGTTCGAGCCCCATGTCGGGCTCTGTGCTGAGGGCCAGAGCCTGGAGCCTGCTTTGGATTCTGTGTCTCCCTCTCTCTGACCCTCCCCCGTTCACGCTCTCTCTCTCTCTCTGTGAAAAATAAATAAACTTAAATTTTTTTTTAAATAAATAAATAAATCAACATTAAAAAAATAATAAAAAATAATTTAAATTGCTATAAATGTTAGCGATATTAAAGAGAGTCATTTGACAGAGATAAACTGATTTTACAAAAAGTAAACATTTAAATTAGGATCTAAAGGATAATCTAAAAGAAATGCAAGAATATTTGCAAATCACGATCACCTTTTACCTGAGGACTAAATGCGTAGTTCATTATCATTGGTTTTATAAATGTTTACAATTGTGCTGTTGACAATTATCTAGAGAGACAAATATATTAATATAGATATAAATATATGTAATATATATGGATACATATATATTCAATAATATATATACACATACATACTATTACTATATATACACACATATATATTATGTTGTTAAAATATATGTTAATGCATAATATTTGCTATAAGGATTGAATCAAATAATATAAATAAATAATAGATAAAGTGCTTAAAATGGCGTCTAGCTCAGAGTAAACACTGTGTGGATTTTTTTTGAGAGAGAGAGAGCTCAAATGTGGGGGGCGGCGGCGAAAGGGGTGCGAGAAGGAAAGAAAAAGAGATTGGGGGGGGGGGCGGGAATCTTAAGCAGGCTCCACACCCAGCACGGAGAAGGATGCAGGGATCTATCTCATGGATCGGGAGACACTGACCTGGGCTGAAATCGAGATTCAGATGCTTAACCAACTAAGCCAGCTAGGTGCCCCTGGATGTTTCAAATTATTTGAAACAGAGAAGTAATGATATGTTATGGTTCAGTCATAAATAAAAGGTGAAAAATGGGGGGAATGCTAAAAATAAACAACAAAAAAAATGCCTGAATTCCTATGAAGAATTTATGAAGCATTTATTCTCCTTTACAATAAAGTCCATCTTGTAGGTGTTTAAATGCATCATTCCATTTCATTTACCTAATGTGCAAATATCAGATGGTTTTTATGCAGTAATATCTAGTAGATCAAATGGGTGAGTGAAAATGCTGTCCTATGCATATTTCTATCATTTTTTGAAGCATAACACATACAAAGAAAAATTTATAAATCTTTAACATACAGCTTGATAAACATGCCAAGTAAAAATATTTGTGGACCACTACCCTGGCAAGAAATAGAACATGAACATAATTTCAGATGCCTCCCTCGTACTCCCTCTTTATCTCCCAGTGGCTCCACTGTCTGGATTCTATTATCATAGATCACCCTTGTCTGTTTCTGAGCAGTATGGGACTGGAGTCACCCAGTAACTATTCTTTTGTGTCTACCTTCTGCTGCTTAGAGTTAGGTCTGTGAGTTTCATCCATGTTGCATATAGAAAAAGCTCATTCATTTTCATTGCATTGTAGTATTCCATTATATGAATGTGTAAGAATTATTTACCCATTCTTTTGTTAATGATTTTTTGGGTTGTTTACAGTTTGGTTGAGGCTGCTTTAATGATTCCACTCTGAATATCTATGAACATGTATTCTGGCTCACATATGTAAACAATTTTGTTGGATATTTATTGTCCATAGGATTGCACATATGAAATTTAGTGAATATTGCTAAATATTTTTCCAAAGTGGTATGCCTTATTTATTTTGTAAGTTAAATGCTGAGAATTTGTATGCAATATTATAGAGGATGAGAAAAGTATTATCTACTGCCAGACATGATTCAACTTCTTTTGTCCCTTAATGTGAATCAAAGCAAATCAAGTTGAGTGGGGAGTTATTGTTAAATAGATGCAGTTTCAGTTTTATAAGATAAAAAGAGTTATGGAGATGGATGGAGGTGATAGCTGCCCACCAGTATGAATGCATTTAATACTACTGAATTGCACATTGAAAAGTGGCGAAGATGGTATATTTTATGTTATGTGTATTTTACCACAATATATATATAAATGGAAAAAAAAAAAAAGCAGGTCAGGTTAACTTGGTCAAAGGGACAAAAATGGTAGAATTGTAAGTCTTCTGAAGGTTGTTTGTTTGTCGGGCTTGGTGTTACTCCCAGATCATTACCTGTCAAGGGTCACAATAAAAAACCTGATGCTTTTACCAGAGCTTCTTTCTAAAATAATCCCTGAATTCCAATTTCTCTTTCCTTCAATTTGGGAATCTTTGTAAGAGCCTGCTTAGTTTTTTGTTTGTTTTTGTTTGTTCATTTATTCTCCTCAACAGTTACTTTCTGTTTTGTTTCTTTGCCTCAGGCCACCATCTAGTTTAGGAATTCACAGCGAGGCTGCTAAAATCTGTAAGCTTTCACTTTTTGCATGGCTTCTGTATTTCAAGTTGGGAAACAGAGATTTGTCCAATTGGAAAAATGGTAGAGAGAGTTGGACTCACCTCTGTGTATTCCGTTCCTTTTAAGGATAATAACCTCTCAGGTCCTGATTATCTTGGTTGTTCTCTAATGCTCTCCAATTTTTAAAGAAAGCTGTCCAGTTTTAAAATAGCCCTTAGTAGAAGGGTTTATGTGATACAAACTATAACCAGAATTAAATATATTATTATAAATTGTAATAGTAAACTTCAATGGCTCTTATCATTCCAATAATATAGTGTTTAAAACTAAAATTAACATTACCGACTGTATAACACTTCCATAAGCACTGTTTCATTTAATTGTCATATGAGTTGGATAGTGTAGTATTGTCTTCCCACTTTTATGGAGGAATATGAAGATTTATAAAGACTAACTGAAGGGTCCAAATGATATGGTTTATTAATCTAACGCTGCAATTCAATCTTACTTCACACTCTAGATTCTCAGATGGGTCCTCCTTCTACTAAAACCAACAGGAAAATTAAAATATCCCCAATTAAAATATCCTTATATGAATAACCCGACCCCTTGAGTACCTCAAAATTGTTAGGTATAAAACTGATCATCTTCCCTTAGTTTAATTTCCCATCACAGTTGATAGAAAGATGATGTTGAGGGTCACATTGTCTCTAGTCCACCTCTTGTTGATCCTTGATATCAATCATAGTTTTGTTCTCCCACCAGATCTTTCTCTTTCTCTCTCAGGATGAAGACAACATGCAGTGACTTGTCACTAGATTTATTAGTGTTCACTAGGATAAACATATAATAAATGGAACTTTTCAGAGTACAAAGAGGCACTATTAATAATTATGATAGGATAAAAGAGAAGAAAACTGGATCTGTGTCAGGAAGACATAAACGTATGATCACCCTGTTGAGCATTGATTTGGCTTGGATTATGGTCCTAAAGTAGATTCATGTTTGTCATTACTAACTCTTGATGGTTGGAAGTGTTGGCCATAAGAGAAGAGTCATAATGCTCAAAAAATTGAAACAATATATTAAGATCATCTTAGGTTTAGAACCTGGTTCCACGACATAATAGCTGTGAAACTTCGAGCAGATATTAACCTCCTTGGTAGCAAACCGTATTGGTTTGCTATTCTTTCTTGACAAATTTGCTCCAAATGCCACGCCTTAAAACTACAGTCATCTATTGTTAATTCATGTATTTTCAGGCCAGCTAGAGTTCATCTGATTTAGACTGACTTCAGCTGAAAATCCCTGTTTCAAGCTGTAATAGCTAGGCATCTCTTTTTCCCACTGCAGGTCTGTGTATCATCTGGGGCAGCTCTGACACATTTTTTTTTCTTATTAATTGTGAACTAGCAGGCAAACTAAGATGTGTACTTTATTTTGCAATGGCAATGGTGCAAGAAGTGGAAACACACCAGTCCTTTATAAAGCCTAGACTCAAAATTTCACACATTCTATTTTCCAAAACAAGTCACCCACGAACACTTCACCACTTTGTTCAAAGAAACTACCACAAGACAAAGTTCATGGATGCAGAAAACATTAAGGAACTGGAGATAATGAGGCAATTTGCCATTCATTCTGAGACTCAGTTTCTTCACTTATAAAATGAGGATAATAGTAGACCCTTGAAGGCAAAATATTCTATATACAATATAATATAACCCTTTGAGGGCCACTTCACTATTATTTGTTGGAGTGTTTGAGATAAATGTCCATACAGCATCTAGTTCGTAGTAGATACCTGGAAGCTAATTTTCTAGTTTTATTATTATTATTATTATTATTGTTATTATTATTAATTATTGTTATTATTAAGAGAGTAATATGTGATGATAAGGGACATTTAAGGAAAATTATATCGACAATTACTTTCAAGTATCTTTCTTTGCCTTTCTATCTAACTGTATTCTTAGTAGAGATCAAGGGAAAAGTATGCCTGAAGCTCGATGCTCTTCAGCAAAGGAGTTCCACAATCTTAACATTTTTTTATTTAAAGTTTTAGAAAAATAATGTATTATTCTTGTCATAGCATTTTTTTGTGATTAAAATTTCATGGAACATAAAGTCAAATACATTTTTGGGCATTTGTTTCTCAAATTACTTTTGATGAAACAGTTAAAAATTATCTAAAATGTAATTATAGAAACACCAAAAATTCAGAGTGAGGGCACTTAAGTAATCCAACAGAAAAAAAAAAAAAGTATAATGTGCGATGGTGCTGGTAAATACGAATAGGACTTATTTTCCGTTTTACTCTCATTACTTTGGTTTTATTACATATGAAACAGAGATATTCCAATTGCTTTTGTCTTCTGAATATATACTTTAAATTGATTATTACCTCTTAAAAGTTAACTTCATTTGGTACTTGAATGCTTTATGGTATTAAAACCACACTACAGGAAGTAACAAATGCGTATCTTTTCAATATAATCTGAATCATAGTGTATCAGAAGCAATGAGATTGAGTGTTGATTTATTGGGATGATTTAGCATTCTTTCGTGCCAGGTAGTAGCAATCTACCAATAATTAGTTAGGGGAAATATTTTTATCCTAATCTGCTGGTTTGCTAATACTGCATACCATATTGATGTACTCAAGTAAAGAAAATGGGGTGATAATTATCATCACTATTGATTGATGAACCTCAAATATGGTGGTTATGATTTCAAATGCCGGTTCCAATTAGTCTGAACATGAGGTTCAGGTTAAATATATGCTTCCAGATTAATAGACACATTTCTACTTCCTCTCTCTTCCCTTTCCTGGGGTCATTGCTCTCTATTATTTTTTAAATAATAAGACTACTTGTGACACCTGAGAGGCTCAGTCGGTTAAGTGTCTGACATTTGATTTAGGCTCAGGTCATGATCTCACATATGTGAGATTGAGCTCTAGGATGGCTCTGTGCTGACAGTGTGGAGCCTGCTTGGGATTCGTTCTCTCCCTTTTTTTCTCTTCCCCTCCTCTCCCTGTGCATGCTGTCTCTTTCTCTCTCAAACTAAATAAATAAACATTTAAAAAATATAAATAATAAGACTATCTTTTTTTAAGATTTCTAACATTGAACTAAATTATTTCATTCATTTATTGAAGAATGTTAATGGAGCTTCTGCAATATGTAAGCATTACTTTTGGTGCTAGGATGATACAATGAATAAAGGGATAGGGAAATAAAAAGATCTGTCCAATCCAATGAGAAGAGATACATGTAAAATAAAATAGCATACCTTGTTCAGGAGATGCTGATAAATTTGATGGAGAAAAATAAGGCAGGTTAGAAGTATCAGAAGAGTCCATCTTGGTGGTGGTTTGCCTGGTCCGAGAGGTCTTCATTGAGTAGGTGGGCTTTGAATAAATACTTAAAGAAGATTAAAAAAAAAAAAAAACCAAAAACACAGCCATACAGATTCCTGGGGCAGAAATGTTGCCGACGGAAGAACCCCAAATGCATCTGCCCTGAGGCCAGAGCTCACATGCTGTGTTTAAAGCAGATCAAGGAAATCTACACAAGCACATCAAGAAAAGTGGTGAAGACAAACAGGCAGGAATAGCATGGTGGTGACGGTAGGATTGTAAAAGCCTTGGAGGCCCCTGTAGTGTTTTATGCTGAGTGGGGTAGAAAGCCATTGGAGGGCTTTGAGATGAGGAACAGCATGATTATGACTTCGTTTCCAAAAGATGATTCTGGATTTTGTTAATAGTAGACTCTAAAGGGATAAGAATGTCAACAAGGACAACAGCTAGTGGCTAGCATGAGAATTGAGGCGACCAAAGATCACAGCTTGAGGAGGGTGGTAGTGGTGGAGGTGATGAGAAATGGTCAGACAATGACTCTATTTTTAAGTAGGTCGAATAAGGATTTCTCACACATTAAGCGGAGAGTATAGAAGAGAGAAGTGAAGTGTGAAATGAAGGCTTTGATGGTTTCTGCTACTGGAAGGATGAGAGAGATATTTCCTGACATGAGACTAAATAAAGAGAAGTTGAATTTAGAGAAGTTATCAAGTTAACTTTGAAATGTCATGAAGACATGTAGATGGATGTGCCAAGTGCATACGTGGATATCCTGGAATTCTGGAGGAGAGGTCTGAATGAAAAGTAAAAACGTAGGAATTGTCAGTTGGAGCTAGTTCTTTAAAGCCACAGCAGTGTTATATCCCCAGAAGAGTGAGTGCAGATGAGAGAAGAGGTCCAGGAACTGATCTCGGAGTGCTCCAATATTTAAAGGTGGAGAGAAAGGAACTAGCAAAGAAATTAGTAGCAATAAGAGAGGTTGAAGACATCAAGTGAATGCCAAAAGCCAAAAGAAGGCATCTTATGTGTCAAATACTGCTGATAGAACAAGAACAAAGAGAACCAAAAATTTCCCATTGGATTTTTATCACAAGATCACTGGTGAAGTTAATAACAAGATTTTCAATTAGAGATGGATGAAAGCCTAATTAGAGAAGGTTTAAGAGAGATCGGGAAGACAATGCCTAAACTCAGAATATAGACACCTGCTACATTTCATCAGTTCTAAGATACATATTATTTCACATTTTAAATCTCTGAATTTAGGGTATATTTAAAAATTAATAACATTTTATACTTATTACTACCTAGGCAACTATTCTGATGCAGTTGTCACTGCCTGCTTATTCATAAGCTTTGTCACAGTTGTTTAAAATTTCAGACTGGTACATAAAAACTAAAAAGCTCTTTCAATATACATAAAATAAAAATTCTAAGTGATATGAAAGCTTTGATCATAGCTTAATTAGCATTTTTACTTTTGTAGTAGTACATACACTAACTGCAACTTGTAATCAATGTGACTCAAATACAATAAATATGATTATCATGGAGTTTAGCCATAAGAGGAAAAAAAGAGAGAGAGGTCAAGAGCAGGTTTGCTTATGGGATTTAATGTATTTAAGATGGTCAAAATTAAGAGGCGTTTGCATGCTGATGGGAATAAGCTAGTAGTAAACATTGGATGCAGCATGATACACTTGAAGTATGTCTTCTCCATACTTTTGAACATGAAAATATGGCTGCATTGAGTTTATCTCTCAATGGTGTTTTGCTGAAATCATTTAAGATTTCCATTTTGTGTTCACAAGATAGAGAGAAGTTGCTCTAAAATCCTCTGTACATTACAGATACAAAGATCAAGCCCAATGAAAACTATATTTTATGTATTCAACAAGTATCAACCATTGCTAATAAACATTAACTTACAGTATTTCTACACAACTCCCTATATCTATACCCATTCAATATCTTATATAATTGTATAAATAAACAAGTAATTTAAAATATAAAGGGACTTCAAAGGGAATGCTTCTATTTATTTTTAACTGAGGTAAAAGTTATCTTTAACTTTTGCATGATTTTATATACATGCATTTATTTTGCCTGAAAATCTCTATATTTTATATCCAATGCATGGGTAAGAAGGTGTTTTTCCAACTTACAAATGGGCTTACATTAGCCATAAAAAATGATTATCAAAATATTTCTAGAGAAATTAATATTACTGGGAGCTGTGATAAATGGTATATATGACTTCCTACAATGTTAAAAACTTGCACAAGAAGTATAATAAAATAACTGATTTTACCAACAATGAGATTGAAATACACATAGAGTATATTTCTTTAGAATAACTATGGTATATATGGAGTGGCTAGGTTTTAGATAGTCAAATATTTATGTAGTTCTTGATTTATTAACTTATGGTTCCTTTGCACTGATCCAACTAATATATTTATTTTCCTATTTCTATTGCTGGATAATCAAATATTTCTGGAAATTCTAATAGGTGTTTAAAAAAAGTGTTCCATATTTTATAATTAAAAAGCATAATAATATAGCTGATTGTGAAAAAAATCTCTCATAATTGTAAAAGCTAGGTATCACATAATGTGTAATTCTTAACTCATGAATTTATAAGATTAAAAATCTGGGTATAAATTCATATTCACCATTTTAAAGTACACTGATAATCATCTGTTCTTTTATTTTTGTTTCTCTTTTCTTTTGGTCATATTTTGACATTTGTTTGTTTTGCTCTTTTTTTAATAAGTATTTTTTAAGTTTATTTATTTATTTTGAGAGAGAGAGAGAGGGAGACAGAGAGAGAGAGAGAATCCCAAGCAGGATCCGTGTTTTCAGCATGGAACCTGATTCAGGGCTTGAACTCAAAAACAATGAAGTCACAACCTGAGCCGAAACCAAGGGTCTTGACTCTCAACTGACTGAACCACGCAGGCACCCCTTTCTTTGTTTTGTTCTTAATAAAAAGCTGTTATTTAATTTACTTCAAATATTATTTTTGATTATTATAAAAATGTAAAAGATAAAAACCACATTTTGACTATTCTTGGCAACTATTAATCTGTGCTCATTTTTCTTATCCCGTGTATCTTATCACATTAGGTATTTTATGAGTGCATGTTGCTGTACTATCAGCATACAACATACTATTAAATATTCTGTGCAGAATAAATTCAAGAAAATCTCTTGTTACTGACCAGGGGCATATTTTCTTATTCCAAACTTGTCTTGATGACCCAAATTCTTAGGTTATTAATTTCAAGTGTATGCTGAATATGTATATATTCATATAAATTAATGCATATATATGTTAAATTTGTTTTTAATATTCATATTTCTAAAGAAAATTAATAATTCCATAGTGGCTCACTGTGCATATAAACTATCACACATCTAAAAATTATCACTAATGGGGTGCCTGGGTGGCTCCGTCGGTTAAACGTCAGACTTGATTTTGGCTCAGGTCATGATCTCATGATTCATAGGTTTGAGCCCAGCATTGGGCTCCCCGCTGACAGTGTGGAACTTGTTAGGGGACTCTCTGCCCACCCCCTCTCTGTACCTCCCCCCACTTATGCGGTCTGTCTCACTCTCTCTCTCTTAAAATAAATAAGTGAACTTAAAAATACTTTTAAAATTATCTCTAATAGACTACATTAAATTTTAGTAGAAAAGCATATTTTAAACAGAATTATTGAGATATATTATGAACAGTTTAGTAATCTATTTTCTGCATTTTTAGTGTGAGGTAAGGTAATGACTCTACGTAGTGGGGGGAAAAAAAGTTTGGTTATAGATTCCCAAATAATTAAAGGTCATTTATGAAGCTACCTATGAAGTGTTCTTATCTCAACTTGAATAGTCATTCTGTATTATTTGGCTAAACTGTGCAGTTTTTATATGATAACTTTATAGGAGCAAATTTGTAATATAGTAATGAAATTGAATGTTAAGGTTGTGCAATATGAAAACATGTGCCTACTAGAATAAACATAAAAAAGAAACACTTCCTTTAAATCTTCTTGAAACTCAGTGTTTTGCTACATAACTCATTCAGCAACAAGGTCACTAGCTATAAGCACTTTTATTTTCATCAGCTTGTTATTGCTTCTACTTTGTGTTTGCTTATTTGTTTTTTGTTTGTTTGTTTCTGTTTGTATGTATGTATGTATGTATGTATGTATGTATGTATTTTGCTTTGTGGTTAGACAGACTTTGGAATCCACAGTTGAGATTGGTAAAATCTTTGATTTTGTGAAGTTTGGCAGGTACTCAGATGGTCATGTGCAAAGGAAATTTCACACAAATGACTTGGGCATCTTCGTTCTGGACCTGACTATGATAACACTTTATACTCTGTGTGTGTGTGTGTGTGTGTGTGTGTGTGTGCATTTGCACGTGGCTGTGTTTGTCTCCTGCCTGTCTCACTCAGTATCCTCCTTGGAAAGAAGACTTTTAGAAGTCCCTCCCTCCATCTTGTTTTCACCTAGGCTCATTGTATTACTTTTTCCCTAAATATATCTAGGATCTCTCTTGGACTCCCAGAAACAAGGAAATTCTAACTCAACATTTAATTAGAGTTGCCATTTACTGAGCATCAAACATATCAGTTTACATATTTTATTACCAATCCTTAAAATAATCCTGAAAGATAGGTACAATTTTCTCCCCTATTATAGACGTTGAAATTAAGACAAACAGCCAAACCACAGAGCTGGCATTTGCCATATTTGGGCTACAAATTCAGTTCTACTTGGCTCTGAACATTATTCAGTATCCAATTCTGGCTTGATGGGTAATCTAAGAAGTTAGTTTCTACACAATAATTAATATCTAATAATGACTTCACAAAATGCCTCTTCCAGATCATACTGTTACTTTCTCTTTAGGGCAACCAATTGTCTAAGCAGAGACTATGACCAGGGCCGACAGTATAAAGCTGAATAAAGAAAATTATTTAAATAATGTGAATTGAAAGACTGCTGGTTTATGAGTAGATATAAAAAACACAAATCAGACATGTTTATACATATTTATAAATGCAACAACTACCAGAAACTATATACATGAGATCCAAATAATGGATTTGATCAATTCTTATTTGATCAAATAAGAATTACTAGGGGATTTGGTTTGTTTGGTTTGTGTGGTTGGTGTTGATTTTTTTTTTTTAAGTGAAGAATGGAGAGGATAACCTATAAAGGAGACCTACACTGCTTGACCCAAACAAAATCATAATGAGATAGAATAATCACTGACCTTGAAAGCAAAGCTATGGCTCATTTACCGGGGAATATGGGTTTTTGTTTTTGGTTTTTTTTTTTTTTTTTGTAAATTTGTGCTTCAGTTTCTTTTCATAAATACAGATATTTTATTTTTAAGTCCTTTGAAATGATATTTAACAGACTATACAAAATTATCATAATAATCTATTTCTAATAGAACAATGAACTGAATTATCCTTAAATTCTTTTGTGCCTTTGAATAATCAGCTGACTTGTTTCTATGACTCAAGAACAACGTAGCCATCATTCATCAGGAGTAAGATAAATCGATCAGAGTGTTTTTGCTATTAGTTTTCAGGTTAAAATAAATTTCAGGTTACAAGGTGATAAACTCTAACCTAGATATAAACAAGCAGGGTGCATTCTATCACAGATTTCATCATTTAAACTGAGTCAATATGGTTAGTATAATAAGTTTTACTAAATGTGCAGAACTTGGAATATAAAATACTTAACTGTCTTAAGGTATTATAGACTTACCTTGTCTAGTAATATAAGTGAACTCCAGTCACACATTCAAAATCATTAAAATATACAGAACAATGAAAGAAAAACAGTTTTTATTCTGATTTCTACTTAATATACCCGGAATATTTCATATTATTTGAAGACATCCACAGTTGAATTTGTTGAGACGGTTCAAAAGTAAATGGAGTTCCCCAGAGAATAATGGAGAGTTGCAATGTTGGTGTACCTTTGTACCTCCCTAAAAAATTCACCACTTCTAAACTTATATATTCAATTTCCATGTAAAACTAAAATATATTCCTATGCAATAAGATCAAACGTCTTATTTTTATTTCACTTCTTAAAAAACTGAAATCTCTGGTTAAGATTTCTTTAGTGACATTTTTAATATTGAATAAATCCAATCCCTAGTCTCCAGAGCATTGTATGTCTTGTATTCTGAAGTTGTGCCATATAAACAAATTGTTTTTCTAATCCTTTTATATTTTTTAAAGTATATGAAACGTTTAACCTAATTTGTACAACATCATCAAATTTTTATTTCCTAAGTCTTATTTTATTTGCAAACAAAACTCGATTTCCAAAGATATGGATTGTTACTTATATAACTGGATTATGGACTACAAATCAATCCATTTGATATTATTACAGTTAACGTTTCAGCAAATTGTGTCACCAATGGCACTATGCATTAATCTTGTTTTATTCTTTTTAATAATTCAGTTTTTGTTCTAATGTCATATTTTTATTTTGAAGTAATTTTTCTAAGTAGAAGGAAATGACATGGTGAATTGTAATGTAACAAATCATACAAAAGAATTTATCTACCTGACTAATTTATTTTTCTTGTCTAGTATTAGTTTTTATAATGTCAATGTTCATATCCCCTCCAAAAAATGAAGACTCATTACAAGAACTGTTTTATTTCATTTTCATACAAAGGTCAGAAATAATTCTTAAAGAAGGATTAAAGATGAATAAATTTGATTATGAATTATAATTTCTTTTTAAGCACTCCCACACACATTATCTCATTAAAACAACTCTAGTGTAGGTAATGACATTACTCTTTTATGGATTATGAAAGAAGTCTCACAGGCTTGCCAAAGCCAACACCTTACACCTAGGTGATCTGAGGCTCAAACACATTCATCTGGTTAGAGGATTGATATTTCTTCCACTGGATTAAGCAACTAAGAGCCAACATTTGTTATGCACCTATGTTTGCTTAGTTGTAAATGCTTTGGGGTATTAAACCAAACCCCATTATCTTTCTCACTCTCTCCCTACCCCCATCCCCGTCAATATCTCACTCTCTTTCTTAAATGTGCATGTACACACACATGTATACCATTTTGCAGATGAGAAATTAGGCCACAGAGAGATTGATTAGCTAACTTGTTGCTGTAGTTAATAACCTAATAAGTGGCAAAACTAAAATCAAAGTATAAAGCATACTATTTCCAGTTGAGTCTGTGAAGGAAAAAAAACAAAAAAAAACAAGCCTGAATCTTATCTTTGATTTACCATATTATTCCTATTTAGTGTTCTGAAGACAACAGTGTTTCAAAAGTGCTTGTCTTGTGCGTTAGCCAATTGTACTATTTTTCGTAATTATATTGATCTCCCTTTCTAGTGTATTCTGACTTATTATGTTGATTATTTCCCATATTTTGAAATTGTTTTAAATTTCATTAATTTCTGTCCATCTCTTCACTAGTTCTTTTTTATCTCAATCTTTAGTTTTAATCAGGTGATTATTGTCTAACTACTATAATTGACATATAGCAGACCTGCATTTAGATATTCTTGTGTTTGCTTACACTAAGAGTGTTAATTACAAGAAACATTCTCCAAAATAGATCACAAGGTAGGCCACAAGACAAGTCTTAATAAATTTAAAAAAGATTGAAATCATATCAAGTATCTTTTTCAACCAAAATAGAGTGAAACTAGAATTCAATGGATAAGGAAAAGTGAAAAATTTGCAAATATGTGGAAATTAAACAACACACTCTTGAACAATGATAGGGTCAAAGAGAAACTCAGAAAAGAAATTAGAAAGTATCTTGAGGCAAATAAAAATGAAAACACAATATGCCAAAACATATGAGATACAGAAAAAATAGGACTAAGAGAAAAGTTTATAGTAGGAAGCACCTATAAGAAAGATCTCATATCAGCAACCTTTATACCTCAAGGAACTAGAACAACATAAGCCCAAAGTAGAAGTACAAGTATTGAAGAAGGAAGGCAGTGTTAAAATTAGAGCAGAAATAAATGAAATAGGTAACAGAAAACATCAACAAAACTAGGACTTGGTTTATTGACAAGATAAACAAAATAGACAAACCCTTAGGTAGCCTAAGAAAAAGGAGACAAGACTCAGAACAAGTGAGGGGAGAGATTATATCTGTGTCCCAGAAGTAAAAAGAATCCTAAGAGACTACTATGAGCAATTATATACCAACAAATTGAATCATCTAGAAGAAATGTATAAATTACTAGAAACAGAAAATCCACAGTGATTTAATCATGAAGACGTAAGCAACCTGAACAAATATATAATTAATTACAAACAGGAAATATACATGTTATTTGTTATGTATGTTATTGTTTATATGCTTTTTCTTATATTACTTCCCCTAAATTATAAAACTGATACATATATATGAAAGCTGATGTGTATATATATATATATATATACACATATATATATGTGTATATATATATATATACACATATATATGTGTGTATATATATACATATACACACATATATATTTATATATGCAAAACTTACAGTTTTTAAATTATTGACTTTATTTTTATTATTCTGACATATGTCCCTGTTAGTTAAAGTTATAATGGAATCATCTGAATCTTGTTTCAGAACTCTTCTCTTAATGCTGCCACCCTTTTTGTTCTTTCCTGATAACTTCTGGAACTTTCCTGATAACTTCTAGTCTTTGTCTTTTAACTCACCAGGCTTTTCTTTTATAGTGTAGCAGATGGATTATCTTTACCAATCCTTCACCCCCTCCCTATAATTAAATTACACATCCATGTCCTTTGTCAAGTGGTTTTGCAGTGCCTGCCTCTACAATAGGCAAGATTTATAACACAGTCACACCGACTTCAGTTTAACATAGAAATTGTCTTTAGTCAAAGGAGTGTGAGTAGATGTGAAATAAGCAGACTTGAACTGAACTTGCTTGCTTTGACCTGTTCTTTTGTGATTCTACCAACTACATTGAGAATAGTCTAGAATTAGCAGACACAGGTGTGAGAAAAATAAAATTTAATTGCTTTTAGCCTTTGAAATTATAAGATTTTTAAAAGTATAATATTTGACAGTAATTAAGCCCACCAATCAAGTTATTTTATAATTACATTCTGATATAAAGTATTTGACACATATAAAAATAAAATAAGATGTCACTATCAGTGAACTTACTACACCAGTTAAGAAATAATTCATTGCCAAAGCCATTGAAACTCCTTATTTACTCCTGTCCAATAACTTTATTTCTCCTCTATTCTGGATTTTGTGTTTATCATTCTACTGCTTAACTTTAGAATGGCATTATATATGCATATGTATCTAAACAGTGCATATTATATATGAATATGTCTCCACATAATTTTTAGATTTACCATATTACTATGAGTACATTTCTTAGATTTTATTCACAGACTTATGATCAATTGATTTTTTGACAGTAGTTGTATTAATTGCTGAGTGTAGCTCTAAAAGCCATCAATCTCCTGCCTATTCTCTGTATTGAAATTTGGAAAAGAAAACTAATCCAGTAGCCTTAACATGCCTAGAATAAGTAGCCAAAAAGAAACTTTTTTTGTATAAAAGACTCTCCTTGAAGTGTTGTTCTTTTGATGTCAAGATTTAGGATTTTAAAGGCCTAACTGATTATAATTACAGACATTTGTTTCATTATACTCATGAATGATGAATGATTAAAAAGGCAGCCTATTGAATTCATATATTTCTAATCTATTTTTAAATTAGAAACTCAGAGGCAGTAATTTAGAGTAACAAAGCAAAGATTGTTTTATGGTCCCAGACTTCTCCTTTATTTAATTAAAATTGCTTTAAAAATAATTATTGGGAATAAAGTGTTTTGTTTAACAGGATATTAGAGCATAACACCTTACTGAGTATGCTTTTGAAAGAAGTAATCCTATTTTGCACAAAATTATAGTGGGAGGTTCGCACATAGGATGCACATTTCCAAATATGATGTATACAGTGTTTTGCTTTGTTCTATGGTAATGTAAACATATAGTTTGATTTTAAGGTTTTGGTAGGTGGAACGTGTCAACCTGAAATCAAAATGAAATTTGTTTTGTGACAAAGCTTTCTTTCTTTTTCTTTTTAAGTTTAAAAATAATCACATCATATCAACAAATTAAAGTTGTCGTGTTCTCTTTTAATGACAACATATAGTATATGTTTAATCACAACATATCCCATAAATGTGATATGTTATAGTATACAATATACATATTTTGTAAAGAGACATGTTTTAATTACAACATGTAACATATTAGGACATATATCCCAGATGATGATGGTCCTTGATGTATTTGCACTGAGATAGAAATGTTCAACTGATTAAGAGCAGTTCAGTATTTTCTGCTAGTTTCAGAATGTCTCTTTGCCCTAATTACTGGTGGCACTTTAGTGTGTGTACTCCAAGGCTTAACATCAGCCTAGAGGAGATGGTAATGAACACAATTTAAAACATGAAACTTGCAAATATCATTTGAAAGGGAGTAAGGATTCATCATTGCTTGTTACTTTATTTGGATCTTCTTTGGGTTTTCACATCAGGTAGTACTGTAAGACACAGAGATGTGCAAAAATATTTATTACCTTATTAAGGTAAACTGTCTTCCCTGCCGGTGGATGATACTTTATAGAAAAAATACAAAATCCTATAAACTTCACGGCTGGAGTCCTGCCACTTTTTAGCTGACAACACGGCCACCATTACTTTTATTCTAATTTTAAGGACAGTAGTAGCAGCACCTCAATTAACCAATTAATCAAAATAATATTCAAGTTTCTGCACATCTAGTTCATAAAAGCTCTCCCTATTGCACATTATTTCAGATGAATGCCATCTCCTGCTAGGGTGGGTGTTCAACTGCCCTAGAAAAGCACAGTAGTGAGCTCTTTTCATTGCAGTGAAACAAGTTAACAACACTGACACTTAAGTGACCATAATTAGTCCATTGAGATGGATGTGGGAACTTTGTACCTCTCCCGGTGTCACTGTCACAGACTGATGACACCCTCTAAATTGCAATAGTTCATTGGTTCATTTTCCAAATGGTTTTCTCACTTAGAATGCCTAGAAGTCCATTTTTTTTTTTTTAAATAAAGGTCTTGGATACTTTAGAAAACAGCCTTAATCGAAGAAAGTCTAAAGGGAGACCTTATGCCTTTCAAATTGCAGTGAGTTTTCTCAGTGTTTATAGGAGAAAGACACATCAAAGGACCATATATAAAAACCAAATCCTTGTAATTGATAATATTAAATATTTAGCAGAGCAAATGTGAAAGTTTAGAAATTAATTTTCCATGAATACAAGTTAAAAAACATAAAAGAATAATAAGAAGGCAAGTTCTGCCCTATTCAAACCAGTTCTTTCAAATGTTTGACAGGCTTTATGAAACTAAGTTTATAATAATAATCAGACTTAAAGTATGTTTTCAGGTTACAGATCATGTGACAACTAATAAGCCAATTTTATTTGAATGCTGTTATATAGTTAGGAGAGAAAAATATGCTGGTGTGTAATTGTTTTTATATGAATATTACTATAGTTTATTTTTAAAATGCAAATAGTATTTTAAAAACTACTTTAGATAAATTTCCCTTAAAAATTAGGGAATTCAAAGTAAACTATTGGCACATATGCCTAAAATTCATACGCAAATTCTTGTGAATGCATAGGAAAGCAGAAAGCAGGAAAGAGAGAATTGCACAGTAATAAATGCAAAATGAGTAAAATGTTGACTTATGTAAGGGCATTACTCAACTCTTCACTTTCTCCTTTGAGCCAGCGTAGAAACACAAGAGGTATTTAGAAATCAGAAGACTTGCCTATAAAGCAAAGGAATAGCCAAATCCCTTGATTTTCCAAAGCAGTGATATTATTATTTATAAGGACTCCCTCCACCCGTTGCTATAGGCACCCAAAAGTTTTGGATAAATTCAAGAACATAATATCATACTCAGACTTTCAGAATTGGTTGCTTCATATCACAAGGAAACATTAGTATGCAGCTGATTTGAGAGATTCTGGGACACAAGCAATGTTATCAGAGACCTCTTTCCGTATCTCTCAGTTCTGCTTATCTCTGAATATAATCTTCTTTCTACAGTACAGTTCCACCTCCTGAAAAAGATAACCTCCATCACTCTCAAATTAGTCACCCCAATAAAGATGCATGCTGTTATCTCAGGAACCTCAAAAGAAACAGAATGGTTTCATTTTTTAAACCTAGCATTGACCCAGCTTTTGTGGTGTGCCTATTCTAAGAGCTAGTTAGACTAGCTAGTCACAAGGGAGACTTGGAAAATTCCTCCCAAAACACATACTGTGGATTCCATTGTGAAAAAAAAAATAAGATTCTGTTACCAGAAAAATGATGAAAGAGGTATCAACTCAATTAATACAGAAATCAAATAACCATCCCATAGAAAGAGAGGGATTCTGGACACCAAAAACACATGAAGTTGCTACTGGTCTTATACAGATTGGCTTACAAGTGTTTTGTGGACATTAAAAAATAAATATTTAAGAGACGTCATTAAATGTTCTCTGAAATGAAAAGTGGACATATCAAACTATCTTCTTTTACATTTTTGATAGGATGTCTAGATTGATAAGTGAAAAGGCTTTAGAGATGCACTGCGCTTAAAATCTTTCAAATTACTGAATAACATGATGAAATTTGTACTTAACTATTTTACTCATGGTAATCTCTTAAATAAATTTATCAGAAAAATGTTCATTAAGGGGTCAATATTGATGTGAAAGAAAGAGTTTAAGGTTTTATTCTTGATCCTAATTCAAATTCTTTTTTCAGCATTTTGGATGAGGATTTAGAAAATAAGTTAGTAATATGTGTGGG
This sequence comes from Panthera uncia, assembly GCF_023721935.1. Classification (NCBI taxonomy): domain Eukaryota; kingdom Metazoa; phylum Chordata; class Mammalia; order Carnivora; family Felidae; genus Panthera; species Panthera uncia. Next base: position 39,109,848 of record NW_026057585.1, read on the forward strand.
TTATAGAAAGCTTGGGGGGAAATGATATATATTGTATCTAATATCTCAAAAGTATCTTAACATAGTAGATTAATAAAAGAAACCTGATGAAATAAAAGTTAATTTAAATCTCAATGTTAAAAAAAAAGCTTTTAGATACATTGTGAATCAAGCTTAGAAGTAAACAAAGAGAATTATTGGGAAGCTTTATTAAAAGACTATTGGACATGAACTTCAGGTAACCTGAACACACATTAACAATGTTATATTTTCACTAAAATGAATTAAAATTATTGGATATGTTAATTAAGATTTCATTTTATAATAATGATAGGTGGGACTTTCATAAGTTGAGAGATGTATTGATAAATTTGAGTATGTCCAAAGATGAAATAATTAACACAAAAAAGGATGTGACCATACCTAGATTAGAGGGAAGGATACTTAACAGGAAAGTGAAAATTATTTTAAATACTTGAAAGACTTTGACATAATTTTTAGTTCAGACTTACTCTGTGTACTTCCAAAGTTTTATCCAGAAGTTGTATTTAGGTTATAGAAGTCTGGGATCCATAATGAAGGACGTTTTTTTCCTCCAAATAGTGTACTTTTACTTTTGGTTTTGAAATTACATATATTTTTAAATGGTTTTTATTAATTATTGAATTTTCTACAATAATATGATTCAATATGAGATTCAATATGATTCAATAATGACATCTTCTGATGTCACTACAAGACAAATCCACACAAAAAGTATATGGTTAGACTAGATAACTTTGAATCCCAGTTCAAAATATTAAGGCTTTGGATTTCTATAAAATTATTCATGGCTGAGGAAGCAGGATATTGGAAGTATCTGGTTGAAAGAGTAGTTTTCAAGGCAGGTCACAGAGAAATGGCCTGTCTAGCTGGCAGTAAGAATTTGTGATCATTCCACAAAGAAATGTAGACCTAAAGACTGAAAAGTTCAGACTCTTTGGAGGTTTATGAGATAAGAAAAAAACCTCTCTCTCTAGAAATTGCTTTAGGAAATTTCACTAAGTAGACAGTCTTAAAAGAAAAAAAAAACAGTTATGAAGGACAATGAAAGTAGAGATTAGCAGCCTGAATTAAGGTTAATAGCAATTAGGGATTGTTTTTTCTTACTAATGAATACTTAGTACATTGGAGTTCAAAATGTAAGTGAATTGAAAAGAATTACAAAAAAAAAAAAAAAAGGAATAGCTCATTTCCATACTATCCAACCTAAAACATACATTTAAACTACTGTATGCTCAGTTTCATTTATATCCCCCATTCCCCAGGAGAGATAATCACTATTCTTAATTTAATATGTAACTTCCCCTTGGTTTTATGTATAGTTTTACCAACAGGTCTGTATGTGTTTTGCATGCTTTGATATCTATACAAATTCATTTTTGTGTATATGTTTTATACATATATTGTACTTTTTTAATGTTTATTTTTGAGAGAGAGAGACACACACACAGAGCATGAGTGGGGGAGGGGCAGAGAGAGAGAGGGAGACAGAATATAAAGCAGAACCCAGGCTCTGAGCTGTCAGCACAGAGCCTGACGGGGTGGGGGTGGGGGGGGGATCGGGGCGGGTGGGTGCTCAAACCCACGAACTGTGAGATCATGACCTGAGATGAAGTTGGAGCTTAACTGACTGAGCCACCCAGGTGCCCCTGTACATATATTATATATACTTCTCTGCTACTTGCTGTTTTAGCTCAGAGATTCATCCATTCATCTAACACAATCACTACAGTACTGTATTCTGGTGTATTTTCTATACCCACTCTTCTGGTGGAAATGTGTTTCCAGTTTTGTGTATGACTCTATTTGTACAAATACAAATGTATTTTATAGTCTTGGTTCTCAAAATGTGTTATCCTGCCTAACCAGCAACATCATCTTGGAACTTGTTAGATATGCAAATTCTTCATCCCCACTACATACCTGCAAAATTAGAAATTCTGGGTGGCAGTGGGGCCCAGCAGTCTAAGCAATCTGTGTGGGTGAATCTGATGCACATCAGTTGCAAAAACACTGGTATAGACTATACGTGAAGGAAAAGAATTACTGGGTCATATATTGTAAATCTTCAAGCTTATCAGATAATCCTGCATATTTTTCTAAAATGCTTACACCAATTCCCAGTTTTACCAACACTTAAATGAGCTCCCATTGTTCCAATTTTTCAAAACACCTGGAATTGTCTTATTTTTCAAAAATGTTGCCAATGTAGTGAGTGTAAAATATTGTCTCATTGTGAATTTAATTTGCTTTTCCATAATTTAAATGGTAGTTGTACGTATTTTTCTAATTTTATAAGATATTTGTACTTCCTATTCTATGAACTTCTTATAAATTCCATTTTAGAATTGGATTCATTGTCTCTCTTGGTGGAGGATTTTTTTTTTAATTGTTGTTGGCTTTTTTTCTTCTTTAATTTGAATTATGATAGATCTCTATGCTTATCATTTCTTGGTTAAATGTGTGGCCAATATTATATCCAGTGTATAGCTTGTCTTTTTGTCCTTTTTACAATGTCTTTTGATTCATTGGAGTTTTTTTTTTTTTTTTTTATTTCAATAGAGTTGAACTCATCATCTCCTTCTCTTATGGTTTGCAGAATTGTTTTTAAGGTTTTACTTTTATTCCAGTTATCATACAGTGTAGCATTAGTTTCATTTTTACAATGTATGATTTAACACTTCCATACAACACCCGGTGCTCAACATATTTTAATCCCTTTACCCATTAGTATTACTTCTTAAATTCCACAGATGAGTGAAATCATATGTATATGTGTTTATCCAACTGGCTTATTTCACTTAGCATAATACACTCTAGCTCCATCCATGTTGTTGCAAATGGCAAGATTTCATTTTTTTAATGGCTGAATAATATTCCATTCTATATGTATACCACTTCTACCTTTTTTTTATTTTTCTCCCTCACATCTAGGATTAGGGCTCGATATAGGGTTAGGGAAAGAATTTTTTACCTTGTTTTGAAAACACTTCTTTGATAACATGAAAATACATTATGCTTTTTTATTCTAAGGATTTCAGGTTTTTATTTTTAACATCTTTTATCACCATGAAATTATTTTTACATGAGTGCTAAGTAAGGATCCATTTTCCTTCCATAAAGATAACCAGTTGTTCCAGAAAACGTAATTCATTAGCTCATCAGTCCAGTAATCTTCAATGATGCATCTCTTATATGCCAAATTTATGCATATGCATAAATTTTTAAAAAGATATTTATTATTATTTCATTGCTTAATACTTAGTTATCTAATATGGTCTCCTGCTGCCTTAAAATAACTCTATAATAATTTATAATACTATAATTCATATTAAACCACTGGATTTTTTCATCAGGAGCTTCTTGATGACTTATGACTTTGTGCACACAGACACACACACACACACACACACACACACACACGGGATTTTGTTTAGTTAGGCGTTGAGTATGAGAATTGACATCTTCATGATACTGATATTTTATCCACGAGTGTGGTATATCTCTCCATTAATGTCCGTCTTAACCTCTTACTGTAGAGTTTTATAATTTTCTCCGTGAAAGTAAAGCACATTTGTGTTTACTACTGGGTCTTTATATTATTTCTTATTGCTCTAGCAACTGCCATCTTTTCCTGAATTAAAATTACTCGTTTTTATCAGTGTGTATAAAAACAGTTGTTCTTGGGTTTTGGCATTTTACTCAGCAATGTCAATATAGTCTCAAATAAGTCTAGTAATTTATATAAATTATTTTGAAATTTAATGTAGATAAGTTTTTCCTTAAAAAAAAAAGCTTGATATTTTGTGTTTTTATTATTTGTCTTATTTTTCTGACCATGACCTCCAATACCATTTCAAAAGAAGTAGTAATAGTTACATTATTTTCATATACATTTTTGTTGAAGTCATCTCTTCAGGTTTTGGAGATGAACTTAGAGTGCCATAGCAGTGTTTTTTAAAACATATACGGATGATCTTATTGAATGCTTTCTTTATTGTTGAATCTATTACTATAATATTTTTCGTTGTTAGTGTCCTAACGTAATGAATAACCTATATAGATTATCTAATCTTAAATTATAGTAGCATTTCTGGTGTAAACCCACCTTCACCATTATATATACCTATTTTTATACATTGGTGATTCTATATCTTAATGTTTTTAATTTTTGCATCCAAGCTCATAAGTGAGATTGGCCTGTATATTTTCCATTTTCATGAACATTTTCTTTTGTCTGCCTTTTAAATGAACTGAGACTAGTGGGGATTTATTGTTTTTGTTTTGCTTAACTGGCTTTGGTGTCTGGGAATATATTTATAATTATGAATTTAATTCTTGCAATAGTTTAAGACTATTCAAATTTTGACTTATTTTAATAAGTTGAATGATCTACATTTTACTAAGAATTTCTCCAGTTTGTCTACATTTTAAGATATACTGGCTAACATTGCTCACAATTTTCTCCTGTTATTATCTGGTACATTTTGTATCTATATAGATAAGTCTCTCTTTTTATTTCAAATAATCTTTGTGTTCACCTTTATGTATATTTCATTAATCTCACATGTTACTTCTCTCTTAGTCTTTTCTAAGTACTGAATGTATTAGAACTTTTTTTCTCAGTGATCCCCAAAGCAAAGCAATTAATTTCAGATTCCCACTGTATCTCTGACTTTTAAATTAATGTCTATAAACCATAGCTACCCAGTTCTCAGTAAATTTAAAGGGGACTGATTTATTGAACTCTTTGAATTCAAGTTCCTTTTCCTTTGGAAAGAAAGTGGTGTTTCCAAATAAAAATAATTTGATTATGAAAATAATGATATAACCATTCAGCAATGTATTACCAGAAAATCTTCTTGTGTGTTTTAATGAAAGTCATATAAAATAAGTTTGCACATGGGTAATAAACACATTGCTCATTTACTCAGAAGTTCTACCCTCTCTAATCTTAAGATGATGCATTGTCGTTAGCAAACGTGAATTTCTTAAGCATGTTCACCAAAATCAGTGTATTTAACTCTGTCTGAGTGTTAGAATTACCAGAGAAGCTTTAAATACCCCAGACTACTTGAATAGAAATCTCCCTGTGTTGGGCTTGAGCCCAGGAGATTCGAATGTGCAACAGGGTTGAAAACCACTAGCATAAGTTATATATTTGTGAAACCCTATGCCTTAAATTCATTTTAACATTGACCTACATGGTTCTTTATTAAAAGAACAGACTATTGAGGTCAAAAACCACTGCAGCTAATAGCAGAGTGCTCTTCCTGAACTAATTCGACCATTATAAGACACTTCAAAAGCAATTTCCTAATCTGTATTTTTACACTGTTTAAAATGCTTAAATACTATGCTGCACTTTGTCAAACATTTTCCCATGTAGAATTAACTGTTTTATGCTTAAGAGTATATTTATCTTACTTTAAACTCTTTCCTGACATTAGTGAATGCTAACCTATTTTTAATAAAGCTAGTCAGTTAATCTCAGTTGGTTAGGGCACGTAGTCAATACCAAAAATGGGGGGGGGGGGTGGAGGGAAGGAGCTGTTCCTGTTTAATGTTGTGAAACCAACATTAAGTCTTTGTAACAAGATACCCCCAGATTTGAGTGAGTGATGTGGTAGAAGGAATGGGTGCGTATTTAAAAAATGTAACTGACTTTAATCCACAAAGAAATATACTTTTGTGAAAGAAAATTTATGATGTCAATTTTGTTGTTCCTGTCCTAATGTAACATGCATTTATGTAGCCATTTGTATTTCTTAGCCAAACATGCTTTTATCAATTGAATCAATTGCTTTTCATTTCAATTTTTCAGTAATTACAAGACATAATGTAATCACTGTCCTAATTACTTTCATACACTAAAAGGAGTTGGGTGTTATTTTTTTTTTTTAACTTGTGCTGTTAATGTAATTTTCTTTTTATTTTTGAGAAAAAAAAATAGTGTAGTCAATACTAGACAATTGTCTATCCTTCCTATTTACTTTTGGTAGATCCCTCCTGATTTCAGCCCAAGGATTTGAATGAGATATATATCATCGTCCAGCAACATAGATGGGAACCATATATCAGATCTGGCCATCCAATATATTTCATCTAATTGTATGTATGCAGAGAAGGGACACAATGAGGGGTCCATGACCTAAAGCAAGCCAAAGAGATTCATATCTTTTAGGTTAGGTAATAAAGACAGAAGAAGATGGACATCTGTACTACAAATTAAAAAAAAAAAAATTGACTGTCAGTGAAACCAACCAATGAAAGTAGAGCTGAGAACTGAATTTTGAAAGATTCCCAGTGGTATAATTCGAGTCTTTGGAAACAAGTGTTTCCCACATGGTTTTTAGTATGTTGGCAATACATCCCCTTATCCAGTTAATACTTTGTTGCTTTTTGTCACTTGTAAGGGGGTTTTGATTACTAAATACTATCCATGTTTAAATGACACCACTTGTAAGGAATAATATTACAGTATTTTATGTGCTAGCCAGGAAAGAAAAACATAAAAGTTGTCAGTTTAACATTAAGTGCACAATAAATCTCAGTTTCAAATTTGTTAGAATTAGAAAAATTGGTCCAATAGAAACACTGATATATAGTAATACAAAAATTAAGAATGCAGGTTTTTGCAAATGACATTTGGTAAAATATGACATTATAGACACTGAGATAGTACATGGTATGCCTCAGGTTTTAAAGGGTCAACCTTTCTCCCATGGTAAATTGTTGGATACTGCAACTCAGGCTATGTGTTTATGTAGGTTGGGATGTATATAAAATAAGGATATTTAAGTCAGTTGGCTAATTATTATATCTGATCTTAAGTAAATTCTTACAAAGGAAATAATCTGACTTGAGAAGATTGAAGGAAGGAAAAACAGCTTGACTTAGAAAATATATTTCTGTCCAGGGTTCAACATTCCAAGAAACCTGATTATAAGAGAGCCATGTACATTTTAGTGCTGAAAAACCCACATCCCAAGCTCTGTACTAAAGAAAAAGAAAAGAAAAGAAAAGAAAAGAAAAGAAAAGAAAAGAAAAGAA
>NW_026057585.1:39116931-39215829 GCF_023721935.1 Panthera uncia
AAAAGAAAAGAAAAGAAAAGAAAAGAAAAGAAAAGAAAAGAAAAGAAAATAGGAGGTAAGAAAAGCTCCAAGAGGGAGCTTGACGTGGCCATTAATATGCCCCGAGTATCTTTTGATTTACAGACTGCCTATGCATAGAAAAAAAAAAAAAAAGAAAAAGAAAAAAAATTCCACACTTTAAAAAATAATATAAATAAAGAGAAATATACTGGGATTCACTGAGGCAGGAATAGGTTCACTTTATTGTTTTAGAGGTGGAGATCCAGAGAGAAGATGGAGAACCATTATTCTAAAGACAAGAGTTATGAGCAAAATATTTTCAAGGGCAGTTGCCAAAAACCAAATACCTATGCTGGGATTAAAGAGTAAAACCTCTAGATCCTTGGCTCTGTTGATTACCCCATGGAGTAGATTGAATGCAGATTTATGGGAGGCCAACATAGGTTTCAATGGAATTAGTTGTATTGCTTGATAAATTCCCAAGTTTGGGAAACAAAGTCTTACAATTATGTAACTCCTAAGGCAATCCCCAGACACTATGATCCAAATCCGTACCAATGGGAAGTCAAGGCTAAACCACAACAATTGCCAGAAAGGTATTTTTCCAAATCTCTTTCTCAAATATATTATAGGAAAATGAAACTGTGAAAACTTCCAAAAAGAAGCAGGAACAGGAAGGTTGGTTGATCAGAGAACTCTCTTCACTGCAGAGCAGGGAGTCTTTGCCACGTGTACAAAAAGGACATTGTGCCTGGTGTGGAAAGATGAATACTATATACCCTTTCTCTATTTTCCCTATCCAAATAAAGTTTTTACTGAAGATGTCCTCCTTACTCACTGCAACAGTGTATTGAGCGTGATGAGGGTGAGTTCCAGACCATAAGCAGTCACTCTGATCCTAGACAAGAGAAAGGCTTATTAGTTTACCAGATATCTTAGACTAGGAGTTTTACACAAGAAGTGCATGAGATATTAGGCAATCCCATACTAAGAAGGCTTTGAAATGTGTCTGAATTAGTTTATGGTATAGTTGTACCATGTTAAGAAAAGATGCTTTAAGATTACCTAAGTTGAAGAAAAGATGGGAATGTCAGGCAGTAGGAGATTAATAAATATTCTGTTCTGTCTGACCTAATTCACAAGCACAGCCCCCAGTCAGTCCATGTTGTTCCATTGCTGCATGAAATCTAGGGCTGGGCATATGACCAAAGCCTAATTGGAGAACTCCAAACACTAGCCACAGTATTTAGTCAGAAAGCAAATCATGGCTTCATTGAAGCCAATAAAAGTTATCCCTGAGATCTGTTGAAGATATTTGCAAGAGATGTTCCCCTGTCTCTGAAATCTGTAGCTGTGCAAACAATTTAGGTTAAATATTGTTTAAACTGAGAACGGAGCCAAAGGAAAGAAGAGTCTAATGAAAAGCAAAGGGTATCAGAGCTGAAACAAAACTACTGGAATCTCTGCATTCTGGTGTTCCTTAAGAGAGCTTCATCCCTGAACTTTTCAGTTATGTGAGCAAATAAACTCATTTGTTTTGCTTAAACTGGTTAGATGCGGGGTTTGTTTTTTTTTTTTTTTTTTTCATTTTTCAGCAGGCTAAGTGGGAAAATAAAGTAGTAGTCACAAATTCAAAACCTGTGGGGACCAGGAACATCACATATATAAAAGTTGAGAAACTGAGTAGGCAATAAAGCCATAAGAAGTAACAGGAACAGTGAACACCAATACTTTGCTACGCTGATTGTAGGAATTCATTCCACAATTTTATTAGTTTTTCTGATCTTTAAAAGAAAAGTATGAATTTTAATAGGAAGTCTTCTAAAATCGAATTATTGGCAATTCATATTGTTTATTATTTTATAAACTGTATCATGTAGGCCATTTCTTAATAGTCTATGGTTTTTGATACAAATACTTAAAATATGCAAATAATGTATTCATCCCCATAAAAATAATAGACGTCTAAAATTTAGTGTTCACCTTATGTTGCTTCTACCCAATCATCCACCCTAATGTTTCTGAGTTTCTGGCAGAAGAAAAAAATAATTTACATTCTATAAATGTTCATATATCGCAGATTGCCTGCCTTTTAAAACAGAGAATGCAAACCTTGCATGTCTCTTGTGGCTGGGAAGGTGGTATAATAGAGCTAGTAGAAATAGTGGTTAATGTGGTGAAATTTGTCCTTGACCAAAAGGCAAGGATTATCCTCACCCCAAAGCATTCTATGTCAATTAGAAACAAAACAAAACAAAAGACAGGGTGTGAAACAAATTTGTGTAGGAAGCTGTATTTCCGAACTACCAGTTTGAGATATTTGTGACATATTCTTAAAAAGTATATATGAGTATTTCTCGTATGTGTTTAATATGCATCCTAACTTTCCAGAACATCTTTTAATAATGGACTGTTTGAACAGTCAACAAGGTAGGATCTTCTGTGTATGTAAATACTTACACCAATACCCCAGAGGTCAACGGCTTCCCTGGGTACAGAACTAAGTGAAGAAGGAAAAGGTTACTACATCAATATAGAAATGGCCTGATGTAAAAATACAATGAATTCTCTGGACAATTTGGCAACCCTGCAAAATTAATTATGCCCTGAATATGTATTGCACCACACTGAAGGAGAAGAATAAAAATTATTTTTGAATAATTGAAATGAAGTATATAAAGGGCATAAATGTAAGCTCAGAAAATTAAAAAAAAGTAAAAGTCATATTGATAGGAGGACTCTGCATCTCATCTCACAAGAGTCAAGAACTCTCTGAAATTCTACTCCTTCCTGTAAGGTGCAGGCATTTATAAATATTTTAGGAGGAATTCACATATGAAAAGGAAAGTACTATGGTCTGAGTTGTGTGCCCCAAAATTCATATGCTGAAGCATTAAAGTCTGACATGACTGTGCTGGAGATAGGGCTTTGAAATGTATAATTGAGGTTAAATGAAGTCACAAAGGTGGGACCTTAATCCAACAGGACTGGTGTCTTTATAAGGAAAGGAAGAGACAGACAATAGGACTACACACTTATAGAGAGAAGACCATGTGAGGACACAATGAGGAAAACCATCTGCAAGGCAAGGAGAGAGACTTCAGGAGAAACCAAATGTGTCGACACTGTGCTCTTGCACCATCAGCCTCTAGAAACAGTGAGAGAAAAGTATCTGTGCTTAAGCCACACAGTCTGTGGCATGTTGTCATAGCAGCCCTTGCAGACTGATAACAGAAGAGGAACCCGACCCATTTCCTCCCCACCTGGGCCCAAGTGGTAAAATATCCCCCTTCTCCCCTTCCCAATAATGGATCTACAAACCCTGAACCAGACTCATTTTTTTTATTTTGTCGTTTCAACCCAGGAGCAACTGGGACATGATCCTTTTAGTAGAGAAGAGTGAAAAATCCCACGAAAAGAGGGAGGCAGGAATAAAGGGATACAGGATTGTAGGAGACAGAGAAGAGAAGAGATCATTCCAGATGGGAGTTGGTATTTTTTAGACTCCTCAGGAGCATAGGGATATTATATGCAACTCCTCTAAAATTCTAGGGAGTGAGATCCCACTCCCATCTGAACACAGGAATAATTTAATGAGGCCAAGAACCAAGTGTCATAACCACTTCCACACCAATGTACTCTCTTTATGACTACTGGGGCAGGAGGGATGGAGGGAGGGAGAAAGAACTCAAATGATAAATAATGATCCAGTACTCCCAGGTAAATTATTTTTGGAAACACTTTCTAACTTAAAGACATAAATCTACTAATGAAAATTTTAAATGTCATCAAAAAGCAGCAGGAATTCTAATTTGTGGCTTTAGCTCATTTCTAGTCACATCACATTGCAAGTGACTTGGCCACTCAGTTGAGTTCTCACTCACTTATTAATTTCTTCAGCATTACTCACTGGGACAATTAGGAAGGATCCAACATTACATGTAGCACAGAGTCAGTCGTCAATATGAACACCCTCATTCATTTGTGGCAAATAATCACTAAGCTCCAAATATGGACCAAGGCTTATTTTGATGATGGGAATATAGTGATGAACAAAATACATGTTGAGTTACATTCTGTAAAAAGTTACACTCTAAATGGGAAGATGAATAAGTGGAAAGGGGAAGATACAACTATCTTATATAATGGGAGTAAGCCTACGGTGTACTATAGGACCATCCAGGAGGGATGCTTTATGTTCAAGCTTCTGAAGTCAGAGATAGGTGCCACACTTGGGAATTGCAGAGACACTGGGATTGGATTCTGGCTCTGCCATTTATTAGAAATGTAAATCTGGACAAATAACTTAACATCTCAATGTGTCAATTTATTCTTCGATGCAGTAGAAATAATACTAATGCCTATCTCTAAGTATGATTGAGAATTAAAACGAGTTAATATATATAATACTTAAGAGTTCTTAGCATGTAGTCAGTATTCAGTAAAAGTTATTTTTTTTTCATTTTATTATAATGAATGTATCTTGGGTTTTTAGCAGGGAAATAACATGGTCCTCTTTCTTATACATTAATTTCTCTTTGCCTAACACCAAATCTGTTCTACTCTAATATCTCTTGCCTTTTGGATGGTCTTATTTCATTTGTGTACATTTGCATAAAAGTGAGTGAAGAAACATGTAATGACCTTGAGGGAAAATGTACATTTAACCCAACTTTTAAAAATGGCCCCAATACTCTGGGGCACCTGGGTGGCTCAGTAGGTTAAGTATCTGACTTTGGCTCAGGTCATGATGTTGCCATTCGTGAGTTCGAGCCCCACATAGAGCTCTCTGCTGCCAGCCCAGAGCCCACTTTGGATCCCCTCTGTTTCCCTTTCTCTCTGCCTCTCCACTGCTTGTGTGCTCGCTCTCTCTCTCTCTGTCTAAAAAATAAATATTTAATTTTTTTTTAAATGACCGCAATACTCATTGTAGATTTTCATAATGGGAGAAACAAGACTTGATTCCTCCATCAGATAACAATTTGGAACATGATACATATCGGTCTTATTGTACCACTGAAGGAAGAATTTGTAGAACACATTTCTGAGGCCCTGGCAACATGACCATGCCACATGCTTCTTTTGTATTCTACAATATATTCAGACTCTCCCTTTTTTTTTTTTTTTTTTTTTTTTTTGTAATGTGTGTATAGCGAGTTTTAAGGAAAATGTGGGATAGAAGCCTGCCAGTCTGTTTCTCACATCTCACATATCCATCTTAGTGGGAACTTTACATGGTCTCCGAATTTTGAAAATCTACAAACAGCTAACTGAACATAACCTACGTACCAAACACAGCATCGGAGTGCTGTGTGCCAATGCCAAAGTCACACGTCTCTGTCCTTCTATGCTCATTTTGTTCTGATCCCCCTGCCAGCTTATGACTTTCCTGTCTTGGGTTCAGTACCGCTCGTCCTCCTTCCACATTTTTCCCTAACTCAGGCTTCCTGCCCTATTCTTTCTTTGCCTTTTGGATGGTGCTATTTCTTTTGTGTTCACTTACATAAAGTCAGCTTGAGGAACACAAATGCATCTTGTAAGAGCTAGGCTCTAAATGTCTTTAATTTTTCTTTATTCCATTTTGTTTTCAGCATCAGTGCATTATGTACCTCTACACTAAGATACAATTTTCTATCTTTGAAAAAGAGGCTGATTTTATTTTATTTTTTCAAGATAACTGGTGGCTTTTTAAAAATGAAAAAGACGGATTAAATGGAGGCAATCATACAGCCGGGTTTACAAGCATGAGTTACTCACAAAGACTGCAAATCGCCAAATAACTTCTTTCTATCTGATATTTTCCTTGACTCAATTCCAAATACATATTAAGTAATGGATTAACTGTTTCCAGGATAAATGCTGATAATAATTATATCACATATAGCTTATGGGTGATAGGAATGCTAAATGCCACTAGACTGAGCCCTGGTTGATTTTCAATTTACTTTCCAAGGCAAGCCTTCTGATACTTCTATACGCCTTTGATATTTGTGCATTTTCATTCATTTTCAGTTTGATTAACTTATAATATGGTATTAATTAGAATTATACTGATGGAATCATCAACTTCATATCTCTAAAGACTACCTCCAGGAAATATTTACAGCTTACTCATTTTGTACAAGGCATAGTTTTAAAATCTCAATCCTTTTATAGTTTAGCAGTAGATTTTATGGATAAGAAGAACACTATGTGAGATACAAGAACAGCAGCTTCAGTAAATAAACTTCTTCTCAATATACGTATTTTATTTGACTTCTATGTGATCTTCATTTTATATTTATATTATGAATAGAGGAGTTTACTTTCTTCATTTAAATTTTCCATCTAAACAAACAAGCACTTTAAAACCGAATGTATAATCTCTAGAAAATTTGAATATAAAAACAACCAATTCTGCAGATTATAGCTTCTGTGTTAACTGCTATTGAATGTGGTTTAATGTTTTGTAACATCAATATACAATTATGTACACATTTTTCCATTTAGAATTTTGTTTTTTCAGATTTGCTAATGACAAATTATCTCAGATTTGTCTTATCTAAAAATGGCATTTTTTTTTTGTTGTTTTCATCTTTGAGGGTATTTTCAACAGACATGGAAACCAAGTTTTCACTTCTGCCGATATGACATTCCATTTTCTTCTGGTTTCTGTTTTTTGTTTTGTTTTGAAGGAGCTATTTTCAAGATTTTTCTTTTCAGAAGTTTGACTAAGATATATCTTAAAAAAAAAAACTTTGCTGTCTTTGGATTGTAAATAATGCATTTACAAGGTTTTCTAGGTTTCCTGGAACTATGAGTTTGAAATATTCTTAGCCGTCCTCTCTTCATTTTTTTCTCCTTTCCTATTTTTCTTTCCTTCTGGAACTCCAGTTAGGCATATTTTGTATCTTTCTACACTGTATTGCACATATCTCTTATGCACCTAGCTTTATTTTCAATTACTTCTGCTCTCTCTGCTTTACTTTAGATAAAGTAAATTTCCATTGTCCTGTCTTTCACTTCATTAGCACAATTTTTTGTAATGTCTAATCTCCTCTTGAAGTCATCTAGTGAGTTCTTAAATTTCAGACACTACATTTCTCAGTTGTAGATTTTCTGTTCGATTCTTAAGATAGACTCTAAATATCTTACGCATTTCTCCATTTTCGTCTATCATGTTCCATGTTATCCTCCCTGTTTTATGAAATATATTTACAACAATTATTTAAATTGTTAATCTGAAAACTCCAATATCTGTGTCACTTATCAGGATCTTTATATTCTCTCACTCTTTCTTTCTTTGGTGTCCAAATGTTTCTGCTCGTCATCACGTCTAATAACTGAATCCTCGACCTTGTATTAAAACGGTTAAAAAAATATAATGGTTAAGAATTCAAATGTTTTCTTCCTTCATAGACATTTCAAGTTTGATATAGCAGTGAGCTGAGCTAAGGAAAGTTTATTTTTTGGGTAATAGTCTATTTCTGATTTGTACCTGTCCCTGGGATGAATCTCTACAGGATTTTTAAATGAGAGACTGACCAGATTACTCTCATTCAGCACTCTGAACATATCACTTGAATATATCTTACATCTTATATGAGTGGTTTTTCCACAGATTCATCAGCAATTGGTGTCTCTTTTTTTTTTATTTACTTTTTAGCCATTCTGATAGGTATATAGTGATATATCACCATTATTTTAATGGTGATTTTAATTTAGCCTTCCTTAATTGCTAATGATGTTGATGATCTTTTCATGTGCTTTTTTACCGTCTGATATCCTCTTCAATGAAATGTTTCTTTATGTCTTTTTTTCCCTCTTTCTGTTGAGTTTGAAAGTTCTTTATATATTTTATAGTCCTTTGTCAGATGTGATTAGAAAATATTAGTCCTTTGTCAGATGTGATTAGAAAATATTTTCTTCTGGTGTTTACCTTGTATTTGTATTGTCTTAATAATATATTACTTAGAGAAAATGTTTTTAATTTTGATTCAGTCCACTTTTTCCTTTCCCTTTTTATTGATTTTAGTTTTGGTGTCAAGTCTAAAAGAACTCTTTTCCTAGCCCGAGATTCCAGTGACGTTTTGTTGTTGTTTTATGTTTCACATTTAATTTTGTGGTCTATTTGCCTTAGTTTTATACAAAGTTATATACTATATATACTATATATAAGTATAGAGACTTAGGTTGAACTAACTTTCTTTCTTTCTTTCTTTCTTTCTTTCTTTCTTTCTTTCTTTCTTTCTCTTTATTTCCCCTTCCTTCCTTCCTTCCTTCCTTCCCTTACTTATTTACTTTTTGCTTCTGGATGACCAGTTGCTATCGCACCATTTGTTGATATTATTATCTTTCCTCTATTAAATTGCTATTGTAAATTTCTTAGGAATAAATTGGGCATAATTTTGTCAGTCAGACTTTGGCTTTTCTATTATATTCCATTGATCTTTGTGTTTATTTTTATTTCAATACTACACACTTCTGTTTACTATAGCTATATAATAAGATTTAAATTTCAGGCACCTGGGTGGCTCAGTTGCTTGAGCATTGGACTCTTGACTTGGGCTCAGGTCATGATCTTACGATTCTGAGATCGAGCCCTACTTTGGACTCCTCACTGAGTGTAGAGCCTGCTTGGGATTTTCTCTCTCTCCCTCTTCCCTCTCACCCACACTCTCTCTCTAATTTTTTTTTTTAAATAAGTATATTTAGGTAGACTGGTTTTATTCTAGTTTATTGTGTATTTTTGAAAATTTTCTAGCTATTTCAGTTTCTTTCCCTTTCCATATAAAATTTCACTGGGATTTTAATAGTAATCATATGAAACCTGTATATCAATTTTGGAACAACTGACATCTTTACTATGCTGAGTCTTCCAGTCCATGAACATAACATGTCTCTCCATTTTTTAGATCTTCTTTGATTTGTTTCATCAAAGTCTTGAAATTTTCAACTTATAACTCCTGTACATGTTTGTTTGGTTTATACCACCATATTTTTTTGAGTAATTTTAAAGATGCTTTATTTGAATTTTGATGTCTGCAGATTCAATACCATGACACTGATGAACCATGATGATCTCATTGTTTTGTGAGTTCGAGTCCCATGTTGGGCTCTCCACCAACAGTGAGGAGGCTGCTTGGGATTCTCTCTCTCTCTCCCTCTCTCTCTGCCCCTGCCCCACTCATGCCATCTCTTTCAAAATAAATAAATAAACTTAGAAAAATTTAAAACGCAAATTCAATTCCTTGATAGGTAGAGGACTATTTGAACTACCTGTTTCACATTTGGTGAGTTGTGGTAGTTGTCCATTTAATATAAGTTGTCAAAATTTTGTGTTTACTCATAGTGTGTCTTTATTTTCCTTTTGATATTTGTACATCTGTAGTGATATCCTCTGTTTCATTTCTGATATTTATAATTTGTGTCTTCTTTTGTTCTTTGTCAGTATTTGTAGAGGTTTGCCAGTTCTATTGATCTTTTCTTTAAAAAACAAAAGCCAGCTTTTTGTTTTATTGAGTTTTCTCTATTTTTTTAAAAAAATTTGTTGATATTCTAGTCTTATCTTTATTATTTCTTTTACTTGCTGGAGTTTATTTTATTCTTTTTTTTAATGTTCTTGAGGTGAAAGATAAAATTATTGATTTGAAACTCTTCTCTTTTTTAGTATGCATCTAATAGTGTATTCAGCACTATTTTAGTGTGTCCACAAATTTTGATATATTTTCATTTTGGTTCCATTCAAATATGTAATTTTTTTTTTTAATTTTTTTTTTCAATGTTTTTTATTTATTTTTGGGACAGAGAGAGACAGAGCATGAACGGGGGAGGGGCAGAGAGAGAGGGAGACACAGAATCGGAAACAGGCTCCAGGCTCTGAGCCATCAGCCCAGAGCCCGACGCGGGGCCCGAACCCACGGACCGCGAGATCGTGACCTGGCTGAAGTCGGAGGCTTAACCGACTGCGCCACCCAGGCGCCCCTCAAATATGTAATTTTTAAAATTTCTCTTGAGAATACCTGTTTGACACATGGATTATTTAGAAATATGTTGTTTAGTTTCCAAGGGTTTGGAAATTATCTTGTTATCTCTCTAGCACTAATTCCTTTAATTCCATTTTGATCAGAGAACATTCTGTGTGATTTTAATTAATTTCAAGTTGCCAAGGTTTGTTTTATGATCCAGGATACAGCTATCTTGTTATACATTTCATGGATGCTTGAAAAGCATGTCTTTCCTCTATTGCTGAATGAAGTATTCTATAAATGTCAGGTAGGTGTTGCTAATTGACGGTGTTGAGCTTCCTCATACTCTTGATGATTTCTGTGCAGTTATTCTACCAATTGAGAAAGGGGTGTTGATGGATGCAACTATAATTGTGGATTTGTCTGTTTCTCCTTTTAGTGTTAATGGTTATTGTTTCACGTATTTTACAGTTCTCTTGTTTGACCCGTAAACATTTAGGGTTGCTATAATTTCTTGGTGTATTGACCCTTTTATCATTGGGCACTCTTTGTTTGTTTGTTTGTTTGTTTGTTTCTGGTGATTTTCTTTGCGCTGAACTTTACTTTATCTAATATTACTATATCTACTCCTGCATTTTTAAATTGAAGTTTGTATGATATGTCTTTTTCTACCTGCTATGTCCCTGGTTGGGAAAAGTATATATCATGGACACATACTGGAAAGAAAGCTGTATAAAACTTCTGAATGGCCACTGTTTTGTCACTCTACATTTCATTTGGTAATAACCAGGCTTTCCAGTGTTAAACTGTATAAGAATAATGTTACATGAATAAGGTCTAACTCAGAAGTGAGGAATATTAGTTATTTGGTTTTGGCTAAAAGGATATTCTAATGCTTGTAATGATCGGGGCTATACTTCATGAATCTTTTCTTTTTCTTCAAAAAGCAAGACAAAAACAGCTCTTACTGATATGTGAATTTACAAAATGACTAAAATTACATAGGCATTCAAATGAATAAAACATATTAAGAAAACTTTTTTCTTGTTTGCCCTATTATTTCAAAAAGACCAGAAAATGATTTATTATGCTTGCTTTTCACAATCTGTACTGTTATTCAAAACAACAAAGAAAACACGAAATAAAAAGCTTCATAAATGTTACCTTATATACTAAAGCAATTTTTCCAAAATTATAACCAGTAATTCAAATAACATGGGTTTTTCTGTTTTTACAAAATTATATGTTTTATAGATCCTCATGTTTTAAAAATCATTTTAAAATGACCAAGATTCTAATGGCTCTTGCAATATAGAAAGAAAATTCTTATGAGGAGCAAAATGGATTATTATGGTTTTATTATGGGTGGTCAAAACTCTGCACAGCTCTATGGTCCATGAGTGAAACAGTAAAATTACTGTTTTATACGAATGTATTCTTACATGTTAATCTCTCAAAGTTTATATATTTACTTCATAGCCATTACTATAATAATGTAATTCTTCAATTAACATTTGATTCATAATTCTTTGTCCTGAGAAATTTTGGTCTTTTGGTAAATATAATGGTGAGGTATAATAATTTACATTAGAATAAACATTTCTTATATTTTTATTTCTCTTATATATTTTATTTCTTATATTTTATTTCTCTTTATTTATTTATATAAACATTCTCTTATATTTCACTAATAATCAATTTCAAATATACTAACTAGTGCATAATTGTTCAAAATTTACAATTCAATATAGATATATAAAGAAATTTGAATGAATAGATTGTTTTCCTTAAAGAAAAAAAGAGAAGGCTGTTCAGAACATTATTTCACATGGATTTTTTTTCTTGTCATAATAAGAGGAATGTATAAAAATGAAGTAACTACCTTCGTGTTATAAAAACTAAGGTAAGCTGTTACTGATATTTAATGCATCATGCATTGGATAACATGATTAAGTAATTATCATGTTTATTTGATTATTTACTATTTATACTTAGAGCTTTTGTTTTGGTTTGTTGTTTTCTAAGGAATTTGAATCAGCTTCAATACAGTGCAAAGCAATTCTGTTAAACATTCCTTCCAGGGCCTGCCAAGAAAAAAAGCACTTTAAGGGAAGAGAAGAATTGCTATTATCAGGCACCTGTGATGAGTCAATCACTGTAGATAAACACTGAATTTATGTCTGTTCATCTTGGCAGCCAAAGCAAAAAGGAAAATGTGGTTCTCCCAAGGTTGTCTTCAGACACAAACATTTTCTTGGCTCATAATTGAAGGAAGACTTTAACATGTGGTTTCTTATGTTTCGAGACACTGAAGAACATAATGGAAGATGTCTTCACACATTTTTATGAAAAATGTGGACATTGTTCAGCTATAAAAGCTACAAGTTTAACATGAGAAGTAATTCAATGAAGACCTTTTTTATGGGACACTGAGATAATGAAGTCCACATATGCTGCAACCTGAAAACCTAACTTAAAACAGATTGAGCCTACCTACCAAATCTGGAGGAAGAGATAATTAACCAGTCCAAAAGAAAGCCTCTTTCAAGTATCAGATGTCTCAAATGAACATTTGGCAAGAACTGCACCACTGTCTATTTAAAGGTCCTGGATTACTAATATTTGTTTTGTTAATTAAAGATGGAGCCCCACTCTTTGATTAGCTAACCTACAGCCAAATAACAACAACAACAACAACAACAACAACAACAACACAACAGAAGAACAAAAACTGTCCACAAAAAAGTTTTAAACAAAACATGCAGACCTCAATATAATGCATTTGACAAAGTAATCTTATAAAATCCATTCTAAATGGTAGTTGGATAAAATGACAATCAATGAAATTGCTCAGTATTGCAATTATTTGTGTATTTTTCTTATTTGTATCCTACTTCCCTTGAAGGAAGTTTGTTGTTGTTGTTGTTTGTTTTTTTGTTTGTTTTTTGGCTTATCTTTGTCTTGTCTACAGCAGTGAATGAGTAGAGACACCTTCAGTGGTACACATTTAATAAATGCCATTTAATCAGACTATGTTGTCCATTTCTTTGCTAAGACATGTACCAAAATCCAATGCATTTAGTTTTCAGGTAATTGATTTTAACTTGATTTTTTAAAACAATAATTACTCAAAAGTTATGCTAGACTAACTTTAATTTCTCCTTTTGAAATATGAAAGAAATGTAATAATGAATTTAGCTAACCATTTAAGAATCTTTTTAAAAGATACAACAAATAATAATTTTAAACAATACAACAAAATAATTTTAAAATAGATTTAGTTAACATATGAGAGAACATTTCTGGGGAAATGGTAAATAAGATAAATGTAGTCCATAAATTTATGGAGATTAAAATTTAGTGGGGGAAAAGAGAAAAAATTATTTATTAAGTGTGATACACACTAAGAATAAAGAAATTTAAAGGACACGGTACAATATAAACATGTAATGATGTGATTTAAACTATATTAGGGATTCACAAAAAGGCCGAGAAAATAATATTTAATGTGATATTTGAGGAAAGAGTAGAAGTTAGCTAAGAAATGGGAGAGTGAATGAGAGAATATTCCAGAAAGAAAAAAAAAGCAAATTCTATGCTTGAGGGGATACATGGCATGTTTCAGGTCAGAAATACAGAATGACTGAGGCTTAGCATTGAAAAACAGTGACTGTGAGAAATTGACAGATCTCAGAGATTGAAGATTTCAGAATGTGTTGGCAGCTGAAATTCAGACTATTGGCAAGTTGACCATTTTATTCTATTCTTTTCCTTTATTTGAGGGGCTAGATATCATAGCATTATATATTTCAGGATTCCTACAGTAAGGATCTGGATCAGATCTACAACTGAGCAGTGATTGTTTAACTTTTGAAAGGTAGAGGAGAAATAGAAGTTATTATTATTTTTCCTTCTGGTAGACAAGTGGGTTTTGTCAGAAAGGTGATTTCAAGGTGGCTTTGTGGACTTCCATTCCACTTTGATGTTGAGGGTATTTATGATCACTGCTGGCAGTTTTCTGTGCTTCTGGCAACTTTTTGATTCCCTAATATCTGGCAGACTTTTGATTTATGTAGTTTACCTTGATATTTAATTACATAAACCCCTAAATTAAATGCATTTCTGTTTTCCTAACTAAATCCCGATTGATAGAGATTTTGGTGTAAGAAATGGTGGGTAGAGTACTACTAAAATTAAATTTTAAGACATATAGCAGTGGCTTTGTCATGTAAGGTAAGACAATGAGAAATTAAATATAGTAGACTGATAGGAATAGATAATTTTGTTATTCTGTGAAGAAATATATGGCAAAAGAGGCACCTCAATAACTGATGGCAGAATAGCATGCTTATTAAGTCAATAGTCTATGGAAAGTAGTTTGAAGGCTTTAGAATTATAACGTGTGCTGAATACTACTTGCTGCATTGACAAAGGTGGTACAGAGAATAGGTAAATTCATTCAAGAATGAGCTGATTTCAGGGACAGATGAAAGTTAATGGAGAAAATTCAGAAATGATGGGCCTCAAATTGTTAAAAAAAAAAAAAAAAAGCTGTTTTAGAACTCTGGTTATGAAGGAAAAGGCCAGAAACGTCTTCAGTGACAAAGGTCCAGCTAGACTTCTCATTATACAAATTGGCTGAACCTAATAACAAATATCACAGTGAAGGTTTTACTTTAACAACAAAGTGATTGATCGTCTCGGGTATCCTTACAATAGCTAGCCTTAATCTGAGAGAAGGGGGTCACATGAAAAGGAAAGGCAAGTGAATCAGACTTGGGAATTATGTCTAGAAAAATGAGATGTAGTTACTGGGATGTAGATCTGAGTGGAAATAAATAGATTAGAGATCAACTAAGTTTTTAAGGGACCATACTTGAAAGAAGCTGTAAATTATTATTTGAAACTCTACATTTTTACCATTTGGGGACACCATGCAACATCTCTTCAGACCTCAGGAAGCTGTTTCCCCAACACATGCTGGTGATATAACTGTAAGGAGTAGAGGGCAAGAAAGAATCTTCCAGAAAATAGACTTGGTGCCCTGAAAATAATGGAAAAATTACTTCCCATGTAGAATAATCATTATCTAATTAAATTTTCCCCTACACTTAGGGTAAGAGGTCTTAATAAGGTCTGACCATCAGGATGTCCCCCATTCTTTCCATTGCATATGGAAGGTATTATTGATGTTATTGTGTCCCAGCTTCTGTGTCTGAGTGTGTGTGTTAGGGATGGAAATAAATTGTCTTTTTTGTGCACAGGTTCTTGTACCTGAAAATCCATAGCTGAACCTGATAGAGTTTTCTGAATTTTGAGTTGTATATTGTGACTGGAAATACTTGGTATTGTCTCACTTGGGGAACGAATGAGTGTTTCAAATGTGTGAGAATAAATAAAATGCATATTGAATGAAAAATACAGTGGGCTGGGGCACCTGGGGGGCTAAGTCAGTTGAGTGTCCAACTCTTGACTTTGGCTCACGTCATGATCTCATGGTTTGTGAGATTGGAGCCCTGTGTCGAGCTCTGCACTGGCAATCCGGAGCCTGCTTGGGATCCTCTCCCTCTCTCTCTGCCACTCTCTCTCTCCCTCTGTCTCTCTCTCTCTCTCAAAATAAATTAAAAAATAAACATTTAAAAAATATAGTGAGCTGTAGAAGAGACTCCTCTAAGTGCTACAAAACCCTTATCTTCTTCCTCCAGCCCATATGATTAGATTTTATTTTCCAGTCTTTTTTGTAGCTAGGTGTGGTGATGTCACTGGATTCTAGTCCATGGAATGTGAGAAGACATGTGTGCACCACTTCTAGGTCAAGCCCATAAAACTTTTCAGTATATGATTCCTTATTCTCACTCTTTATTCCCTGTTCATGCATTTCCCTGTGAGGTTCTAGAGAATGGAGGAACCATAGGATGCGAGGCACATGGGTCTTTGAAATATTTCTTTAAAGACAGCCGTACAGGAGCATCACGTGACTAGAATAACTAGTATGATGGCAGTTAAAAGGACACACTTGCTGCAAGATAGAAAGTGCATTGGAAGTGGGCAATAATAGATGTAGGGACACCAGTTAAAACCTTGGTGGAATAGAAGTTATGGTGAAGATTTTTGTGATAGTATTAAGTGCTGTCAAAAGCTGCTGAGAGGTTATATTAGTTTCTTGGAAATGCCATAAGAAATTACCACAAACTGGGTGGCTTAAAAAAACAAAAGTTTTGGGGTCACAGTTCTGAGTGCTAGAAGTCCTAAATCAGGGTGAAATCAGTTCTCGTCATCCTTGGAGTTATTCTTTCTTTTTCTTGAAGGTTGACACATGTTTGTAACCAAAGAGTCCTACTGGCCATTTGCTGCTTATTGAATCCTAGAATTCCAGCACCCTGGTTTCATTTCTTCCCATCTCTGCCCCTTTCAGTTCAAGTTTGCAGTGTTTCTACGGAGATGGTTAACTGACCCCGTGAATCACATGTCTAAAGTCTTCAGCAGCAGTTAGTGCAGCCCCACCCTTGGTGTTCTCTCACAGTATGCTTTTTTTTTTTTTTTTTTTTTTTTTTTTTTTTGCAATTGGATGGGCTGTGACCTTTCAAATCTTTAGTAGTTCCTATTTTCTTTATAGTTTCTTCTTTAATTCCTTTCTTTACTCTTGTATTTTATTATAAGCGGCAAGGAGAAACGAAGCTGCGCCATCCACACTTTACTTGGAAATTCCCTCAGCTAAATATCCCCTTTAATCACCTGCAAGTTCTACTTTCCCCCAACAGCAGTACACAATTCAGCCAAGTTTTCTTCCAATTTATAATAAGAGTAGTCTTTCCAAAGGCATTTCCAAAATCATGTTCCTCATTTCCATCTGAGACCTCACCAGGACTTTTAGCATTCATATTTCCTATTAATACTCTCTTCAAGGCAATTAAGACTTATTCTATCTTGTCCTTCAAAATTTTTCCAGCCTTAGGGCACCTGGGTGGCTCAGTCAGTTAAGGGTCTGACTCTTGATTTCGGCTCAGGTCATGATCTCAAGGTTCGTGAGATCGAACCATGCATCTGTCTCTGCACTGAGCTTGGGATTCTCCCTCTCCCTCTCTCTGCCACTCTCCTGCTCGCTTCCTCTCTAAATAAATAAATAAACAAATGAATGAATAAACACTAAAAAATTCTTCCAGCCTCTACTCATTTACTCTATTCCAAGGCCACTTTTATGTTTTTAGGTATTTTTTACAGAGGTACCTCACTTCCCAGTACCAAAATCTGTATTAGTTTCCCATGGCTGCCGTAACAAGTTACAATAAACTATGTAGCTCACAACAAAAGATTTTATTATCTAGAATTTCTAGAGGCTAAAGGTGCAAAACCCAGGTATAGTCAGGACTATGCTCTCTCTAAAGTCTTTAGAGGAGGATTTGCTCCGTGCCTTTTTCTTTGTTTCTGGTGTTGCTGGCAATCCTTGGTGTATGTTAACTTGTAGATGCATCAGTCCAATGTCTTCCTCCATTACCAAATGATCTTGTGTGTGTGTGTGTGTGTGTGACTCTTCCCTTTTTATAAGGACACCAATCTTTTTGATTAGGATCCAACCTAACTCAGTATGATTTCAACATGACTTGATTGCATCTGCAATGACTATTTCCAAATAAGGTTATGTTCACAATTACTGAGGTTAGGATTTCCATATATTTTGGTGGGGGGCACAATTCAACCCATAAACAGGATAAAACAAGAAATCGTCTAATTGGTTTCATCGGTTTTAGTAATGTGAAAATTATTGGGGATCAGAGAAAAAGAAATTAATAAATGTGTTATATAAGAATCAAACAGATAGGTTCCGGAAGATGGCGGCGTAGGAGGACGCGGGGCTCACAGCGCGTCCGGCCGATCACTTAGATTCCACCTACACCTGCCTAAAGAACCCAGAAAACCGCCAGAGGATTAGCAGAAGGGAGTCTCCGGAGTCAAGCGCAGACTAGAGGCCCACGGAAGAGGGTAGGAAGGGCGGCGAGGCGGTGCGCGCTCCACGGACTGGCGGGAGGGAGCCGGGGCGGAGGGGCGGCTCGCCGGCCAAGCAGAGCCCCCGAGTCTGGCTGGCAAAAGCGGAGGGGCCGGACAGACTGTGTTCCGACAGCAAGCGCGACTTAGCATCTGGGAGGTCATAAGTTAACAGCTCTGCTCGGAAAGCGGAAAGGCTGGAGGACAAAGGGAGGGAGAGCTGCTGAGCCCCCGGACGGCAGAGCTCAGCTTGGCGGGGAACAAAGGCGCTCGCCAGCGCCATCTCCCCCGCCCATCCCCCAGCCAAAATCCCAAAGGGAACCAGTTCCTGCCAGGGAACTTGCTCGCTCCGCGCAAACACCCAACTCTGTGCTTCTGCGGAGCCAAACCTCCGGCAGCGGATCTGACTCCCTCCCGCTGCCACAGGGCTCCTCCTGAAGTGGATCACCTAAGGAGAAGCGAGCTAAGCCTGCCCCTCCAGCCCCCGGGCACCTTGCCTACCCACCCCAGCTAATACGCCAGATCCCCAGCAACACAAGCCTGGCAGTGTGCAAGTAGCCCAGACGGGACACGCCACCCCACAGTGAATCCCGCCCCTAGGAGAGGGGAAGAGAAGGCACACACCAGTCTGACTGTGGCCCCAGCAGTGGGCTGGGGGCAGACATCGGGTCGGACTGCGGCCCCGCCCACTAACTCCAGTTATACACCACAGCACAGGGGAAGTGCACTGCAGGTCCTCACCACGCCAGGGACTCTCCAAAATGACCAAACAGAAGAATTCCCCTCAGAAGAATCTCCAGGAAATAACAACAGCTAATGAACTGATCAAAAAGGATTTAAATAATATAACAGAAAGTGAATTTAGAATAATAGTCATAAAATTAATCGCTGGGCTTGAAAACAGTATACAGGACAGCAGAGAATCTCTTGCCATAAAGATCGAGGGACTAAGGAACAGTCACGAGTTGAAAAACGCTTTAAACGAAATGCAAAACAAAATGGAATCCACGATGGCTCGGCTTGAAGAGGCAGAGGAGAGAATAGGTGAACTAGAAGATAAAGTTATGGAGAAAGAGGAAGCTGAAAGAAAGAGAGATAAAAAAATTCAGGAGTATGAGGGGAAAATTAGAGAACTAAGTGATACACTAAAAAAAAATAATATACGCATAATTGGTATCCCAGAGGAGGAAGAGAGAGGGAAAGGTGCTGAAGGGGTACTTGAACAAATTATAGCTGAGAACTTCCCTGAACTGGGGAAGGAAAAAGGCATTGAAATCCAAGAGGCACAGAGAACTCCCTTCAGACGTAACTTGAATCGATCTTCTGCACGACATATCATAGTGAAACTGGCAAAATACAAGGATAAAGAGAAAATTCTGAAAGCAGCAAGGGATAAACGTGCCCTCACTTATAAAGGGAGACCTATAAGACTCGTGACTGATCTCTCCTTTGAAACTTGGCAGGCCAGAAAGGCTTGGCACGATATCTACAGTGTGCTAAACAGAAAAAATATGCAGCCGAGAATCCTTTATCCAGCAAGTCTGTCATTTAGAATAGAAGGAGAGATAAAGGTCTTCCCAAACAAACAAAAACTGAAGGAATTCGTCACCACGAAACCAGCCCTACAAGAGATCCTAAGGGGGATCCTGTGAGACAAAGTACCAGAGACATCACTACAAGCATAAAACATACAGACATCACAATGACTCTAAACCCGTATCTTTCTATAATAACACTGAATGTAAATGGATTAAATGCGCCAACTAAAAGACATAGGGTATCAGAATGGATAAAAAAACAAGACCCATCTATTTGCTGTCTACAAGAGACTCATTTTAGATCTGAGGACACCTTTAGATTGAGAGTGAGGGGATGGAGAACTATTTATCATGCTCCTGGAAGCCAAAAGAAAGCTGGAGTAGCCATACTTATATCAGACAAACTAGACTTTAAATTAAAGGCTGTAACAAGAGATGAAGAAGGGCATTATATAATAATCACAGGGTCTATCCACCAGGAAGAGCTAACTATTATAAATGTCTATGCGCCAAATACCCGAGCCCCCAGATATATAAAACAATTACTCATAAACATAAGCAACCTTATTGATAAGAATGTGGTCATTGCAGGGGACTTTAACACCCCACTTACAGAAATGGATAGATCATCTAGACACACAGTCAATAAAGAAACAAGGGCCCTGAATGATACATTGGATCAGATGGACTTGACAGATATATTTAGAACTCTGCATCCCAAAGCAACAGAATATACTTTCTTCTCGAGTGCACATGGAACATTCTCCAAGATAAATCATATACTGGGTCACAAAACAGCCCTTCCTAAGTATACAAGAATTGAAATCATACCATGCATACTTTCAGACCACAATGCTATGAAGCTTGAAATCAACCACAGGAAAAAGTCTGGAAAACCTCCAAAAGCATGGAGGTTAAAGAACACCCTACTAACGAATGAGTGGGTCAACCAGGCAATTAGAGAAGAAATTAAAATATACATGGAAACAAACGAAAATGAAAATACAACAATCCAAACGCTTTGGGATGCAGCGAAGGCAGTCCTGAGAGGAAAATACATTGCAATCCAGGCCTATCTCAAGAAACAAGAAAAATCCCAAATACAAAACCTAACAGCACACCTAAAGGAAATAGAAGCAGAACAGCAAAGGCAGCCTAAACCCAGCAGAAGAAGAGAAATAATAAAGATCAGAGCAGAAATAAACAATATAGAATCTAAAAAAACTGTAGAGCAGATCAACGAAACCAAGAGTTGGTTTTTTGAAAAAATAAACAAAATTGACAAACCTCTAGCCAGGCTTCTCAAAAAGAAAAGGGAGATGACCCAAATAGATAAAATCATGAATGAAAATGGAATGATTACAACCAATCCCTCAGAGATACAAACAATTATCAGGGAATACTATGAAAAATTATATGCCAGCAAATTGGACAACCTGGAAGAAATGGACAAATTTCTAAACACCCACACTCTTCCAAAACTCAATCAGGAGGAAATAGAAAGCTTGAACAGACCCATAACCAGCGAAGAAATTGAATCGGTTATCAAAAATCTCCCAACAAATAAGAGTCCAGGACCAGATGGCTTCCCAGGGGAGTTCTACCAGACATTTAAAGCAGAGATAATACCTATCCTTCTCAAGCTATTCCAAGAAATAGAAAGGGAAGGAAAACTTCCAGACTCATTCTATGAAGCCAGTATTACTTTGATTCCTAAACCAGACAGAGACCCAGTAAAAAAAGAGAACTACAGGCCAATATCCCTGATGAATATGGATGCAAAAATTCTTAATAAGATACTAGCAAATCGAATTCAACAGCATATAAAAAGAATTCTTCACCATGATCAAGTGGGATTCATTCCTGGGATGCAGGGCTGGTTCAACATTCGCAAATCGATCAACGTGATACATCACATTAACAAAAAAAAAGAGAAGAACCATATGATCCTGTCAATCGATGCAGAAAAGGCCTTTGACAAAATCCAGCACCCTTTCTTAATAAAAACCCTTGAGAAAGTCGGGATAGAAGGAACATACTTAAAGATCATAAAGGCCATTTATGAAAAGCCCACAGCTAACATCATCCTCAACGGGGAATAACTGAGAGCTTTTTCCCTGAGATCAGGAACACGACAGGGATGCCCACTCTCACTGCTGTTGTTCAATATAGTGCTGGAAGTTCTAGCATCAGCAATCAGACAACAAAAGGAAATCAAAGGCATCAAAATTGGCAAAGATGAAGTCAAGCTTTCGCTTTTTGCAGATGACATGATATTATACATGGAAAATCCGATAGACTCCACCAAAAGTCTGCTAGAACTGATACATGAATTCAGCAAAGTTGCAGGATACAAAATCAATGTGCAGAAATCAGTTGCATTCTTATACACTAACAATGAAGCAACAGAAAGACAAATAAAGAAACTGATCCCATTCACAATTGCACCAAGAAGCATAAAATACCTAGGAATAAATCTAACCAAAGATGTAAAAGATCTGTATGCTGAAAACTATAGAAAGCTTATGCAGGTAATTGAAGAAGATATAAAGAAATGGAAAGACATTCCCTGCTCATGGATTGGAAGAATAAATATTGTCAAAATGTCAATACTACCCAAAGCTATCTACACATTCAATGCAATCCCAATCAAAATTGCACCAGCATTCTTCTCGAAACTAGAACAAGCAATCCTAAAATTCATATGGAACCACAAAAGGCCCCGAATAGCCAAAGTAAATTTGAAGAAGAAGACCAAAGCAGGAGGCATCACAATCCCAGACTTTAGCCTCTACTACAAAGCTGTCATCATCAAGACAGCATGGTATTGGCATAAAAACAGACACATAGACCAATGGAATAGAATAGAAACCCCAGAACTAGACCCACAAACGTATGGCCAACTCATCTTTGACAAAGCAGGAAAGAACATCCAATGGAAAAAAGTCTCTTTAACAAATGGTGCTGGGAGAACTGGACAGCAACATGCAGAAGGTTGAAACTAGACCACTTTCTCACACCATTCACAAAAATAAACTCAAAATGGGTAAAGGACCTGAATGTGAGACAGGAAACCATCAAAACCTTAGAGGAGAAAGCAGGAAAAGACCTCTCTGACCTCAGCCGTAGCAATCTCTTACTCGGCACATCCCCAAAGGCAAGGGAATTAAAAGCAAAAGTGAATTACTGGGACCTTATGAAGATAAAAAGCTTCTGCACAGCAAAGGAAACAACCAACAAAACTAAAAGGCAACCAACGGAATGGGAAAAGATATTTGCAAATGACACATCGGACAAAGGGCTAGTATCCAAAATCTATAAAGAGCTCATCAAACTCCACACCCGAAAAACAAATAACCCAGTGAAGAAATGGGCAGAAAACATGAATAGACACTTCTCTAAAGAAGACATCCGGATGGCCAACAGGCACATGAAAAGATGCTCAACGTCGCTCCTTATCAGGGAAATACAAATCAAAACCACACTCAGATACCACCTCACGCCAGTCAGAGTGGCCAAAATGAAGAAATCAGGAGACTATAGATGCTGGAGAGGATGTGGAGAAACGGGAACCCTCTTGCACTGTTGGTGGGAATGCAAATTGGTGCAGCCGCTCTGGAAAGCAGTGTGGAGGTTCCTCAGAAAATTAAAAATAGACCTACCCTATGACCCAGCAATAGCACTGCTAGGAATTTATCCAAGGGATACAGGAGTACTGATGCATAGGGGCACCTGTACCCCAATGTTTATAGCGGCACTCTCAACAATAGCCAAATTATGGAAAGAGCCTAAATGTCCATCAACTGATGAATGGATAAAGAAATTGTGGTTTATATACACAATGGAGTACTACGTGGCAATGAGAAAAAATGAAATATGGCCTTTTGTAGCAACATGGATGGAACTGGAGAGTGTGATGCTAAGTGAAATAAGCCATACAGAGAAAGACAGATACCATATGGTTTCACTCTTATGTGGATCCTGAGAAACATAACAGAAACCCATGGGGGAGGGGAAGGAAAGAAAAAAAAAAAAAAAAAAAGAGGTTAGAGTGGGAGAGAGCCAAAGCATAAGAGACTGTTAAAAACTGAGAACAAACAAACTGAGGGTTGATGGGGGGTGGGAGGGAGGGCAGGGTGGGTGATGGGTATTGAGGAGGGCACCTTTTGGGATGAGCACTGGGTGTTGTATGGAAACCAATTTGACAGTAAATTTCATATATTAAAAAAATAAAAAAAAATAAATAAAAACTAATATAGTGTCTGAAATAGAACAGATCTAAAAAAAAAAGAATCAAACAATGTGATATGACTGCTAAAATAAATAATGTACTGTAAGATACTTATTACAGCTTTATTATTAAGGGAAAGATTTATGTAATTCTATATTCCCTTCCTTTTTTTTTTCCTAGTCAAAGTCTGCCTATATCACCAAATTGTATTCTGGCATCACAAATTCAGAGGGTCTAGGAGACTAACTAGGATAGTTATGTCTGGAAACAG
Organism: Panthera uncia; assembly: GCF_023721935.1. Classification (NCBI taxonomy): domain Eukaryota; kingdom Metazoa; phylum Chordata; class Mammalia; order Carnivora; family Felidae; genus Panthera; species Panthera uncia. The sequence goes on from NW_026057585.1 coordinate 39,140,902, forward strand.
TGATATATTTAAAAATAATGTGCTTAGACTGGAAAGGACACAATTTAAGGGCCTTTCATACCTATTTTTGATAGCTGTCTCTTATACTTGATAAACTAGCATTTAGTTGAGAGATTAGGCTTATCCTGTGTAAGTTCAGAAGATTGAGTTAAATTGAATGTAGGCAAAGAATACTTCATCTCAATATGAGAAAGAATTTAATCATTATAGGTGCCTAGAAGTGAAATGTGCTTGTTTAAATGATAGCAACATCTACAGTGAGTGGAAAACTTTCAACTGGGATAAACAAATAAAAAAGTGGATAACATTATTGTCACATTCTCCCAAACCATGTGTTTTTATTATTGTTTTAATTAAGATGTTGCTTAAGCTAGCTGTAAAAATTTATATAATAGACATACAATTATATGCAACTCCTTCTATTAGTTATGACTGGACAACTTTAATTCAAATCACTGAATATTTTTGATAAATTATTTTCTAATTTTTCTCTTTTAATTAACTGTAGTCTAATTCTTAAACTATAATATCCCCCTACCTTCAGCCTATTTTCCTTATCATAACACTTGCTTAATAATTCTTGTTTAATATGTCTCTTACCTGTACTGTAAGTTCCAAGGAAGTATGGACAATGTGGGTTTTGATCAAAGCTCTCAGTTCTGTATCTACATCTACATTCTATCTGATGTATAAAGCCTATCCAGCTTTATAAAGCCTATTATTTTTGCAAATAATAAATGCGGTTTTATCTGACTTGAGAGGTTTTTTGGTCAACTGCTCTTCTATCAACTCTTATACACAATTGTGATGGTCTTTTGCTAATTGTCTATATATGAATCAATGCCAAGAGAAATCAATGAGGTATTAAAAAGTCACTTTTCACTTATGGTATTTATCACTTTATTTTATTACTAAATACATATTTGTTGAAATTTGGGGAAACATGAAAATTTAAAAACATAATAAAAACATCATCTACAACTTGAATCTTCTCACACATAATCAACCACTGTTAGCATTCTCACGTACTCTTTTAAAAAATAGATGATAAGTCATGGGAATAAAAGGCACAGCATGAGGAATATCGTCAACAATATCACAGTAGCATTGTATGGTGACAGGTGGTAGCTACACTTGTGAGCATAGCATAATGTATGAACTTGCTGAATCACTATGTTGTACATCTGAAACCAATGTAGCATTGTGTGTCAACCATAATCAAAAATTAAAAAGAAAGAAAAAAGTAGATGATTTTCATGGATGTGATTGCACTGTATTCCATAATTTTGAATTTGGCATTCTATGATACCCAATACCAATTCTAGCTACTACATTTTCCTACATTTTTAAGACTTTTAAGTACATGATAACATTGCCCCTATTTAACTCTTTTAAATAATGTTACCATTTCCTTAATATTGAGATTGCCTCTAATTTTAGTAGAATTTGTTTTAATAAGTGTGTATATGCTGTCTACCAAAAACAACGCACTGCCCTAGGTAGTAGGGATACAGAGGTATACAAAACAAGCCTTTCCTCTTAGGAAATGTATGTTCTATTTGGGAGAGAGTATAAATAAGCAAGGTAATGTACACTGACTGGGATAAAAGAAATTAAGCAAATGGCTTTATAGAAAATGTAAAATGGGTGAAAGCTACCTGAGATAAAAGATGAAAGAAGAGATCTTGGGAAGATGACCCCAAATATGAGATCAAAATGTAGAAAAGTAGCCCCTATGGGAAGAGTCTGGGCAAAGCATTCTAAGGAGAGAGAGCAGAAAGTTCAAATACCCCTAGGTATATCTAACTCTGTTTTTTTCAAGGAGTAAATTTAAGGGCCTGGTGGAGCACAGCAAACAAGGGTGCTGTGGGAATGGTGGCAGATAACAGAGAGTGTTGGACATGCTGCTACTCGTGTTTAGATGTTTGAATTCTATTCTAAGTCAGATAAGCATTCATTAGAGGATTTAAGAAAGGTGTGACATTATTGATTGGTTGTTTTAGAAGGTAAATCTATCTGTCCCACAGAAAAGAGTTCAGGGCGCCAGTGGAAACAGGGAAATCAGTTAGGAGGTGTTGAAATAAGATTAAGGGCAGAGATGGAACTGAACTCCTGGCGTAAGAGAAGGAGCCTTAAAAACTACAGTCGGTCCTGTCTATGGAACTGGGACTGGGAACAGCCTGCTCTGTTGGTACTGGTTCCCACATGAAACTAGCTAGTCAGACAGCTGTAGGGCTGGTGTGGAGCATGAATCACCCATCCATTAGGAAGGGGAAACAAGTTTCTACCATCTTTGCATGGATAGAACCTTTAGCTAAGAAAGTGATAGGAAAGTGATGGGAAATACAGCCGAAGTACAACCGAAATACAACCAAAGGGAGGTTGCCACTGCCTCGGTCACTCGCAAACCTTAAGTAGGGTGAGCTCACTCTCAAATTTATAATCCAGAGGAAAATGCAAACATTTGATGAAGGAGTCATCTAGGAGAAGAAACGAGAGATTTGTACCTAAAAAAACTAGATTGTAACTAGTTTATACAGCAAATGTGAAAGTAATCTAGGAAGAGTTTACCAAATAATGAGACAAATAATTCTTATTTTATTCAATGTTTTTCATACATTCAGAACACAGAGACAGCCACCCATTTCATTCTCTGAGGGTAATATAGCATTAGGTGGGGAAAAAATAAACTATTTAATAAATACTTGGAAATGATTGGAAAAATGTGAAGTAAAATGCAACTGAATAAGGAAAATAAAATAAAATAAAAATCACAGTTTAAACTCATTTATAAAATTAGATGTGATATAGCAAATCAAATTCCACAATGTATAAAAAATAGTAACATATGATGATCCAGAATGACTTATCCCAGTAATGCAAAGGGAATTCAATATTGGAAAAAATCTGATTAATATAATCTCCTACATTACATAAATATAAATTCCCAAAGTTTCATGATAAAATAATAATAATAATAGTAATGAGGAGGAGGAGGAGGAGGAGAGAAAAAGGTACAAATATAATTGGACAAAAGTCAGTAATCATTTAAGGTAAACACTTAGCTAATTAAGAATAGAAGGTGCATTTAGAAAAATCTGTATTTTTGTTCTTAGAACTATGTAAGATAGGTATGTCAGGTAGTATATCCATTTTAAATTCAGGAAACTAATATTTATGAATATTAATTTGGTTAATGTCACACTGGTAGGAAATGAGCAGATTAATACTTAGACTTTGAAACTGTAAGATGATTTTTTTCCCATATAGCTTGCCACCAATTAAATTTCTTGACTACATCTGTTCAGTGTTCAGAAAATGCAATTTAAATAGCTCCCCATTAGAAGTACCACGTAAGAGAATCAAATTAGTTCATTTAAAAAAGTTTCTAGTGATGCGTGAAAGTCTACACTGTTAACAGGAAATTACTTATGGATCAATACTATGTATTTTGCCAAAGAAACATGCTGAAACACAGTAGGTCTGACTCTACCTAGTTTATCTACTAATAGTTAAATAGCTAAATAAATTGCTAACTAGCTAGCTAAATAGCTAAATAGCTAAATAAATAAATAAATAAATAAGTATCTTTTTTTAAAAATGCTTACTAAGTTCCTCCAGGACATGAATAATTTATGCACTATTATGACACAAAAGATCAAGTGAGGTTTTTTTTTTTTTTAAATATGGAGATTTATTTCCTTTGCTCTGTAGTTGAATCTTTGATGCAGAAGAAGCCATAGTTAATATGAAGAGCTAAACACAATTTAAGTACTTAATATTAATTATTCCTTTCATACAGAGACATGGTTTAGGCTTTATGAATATGCTATTTTAAGTATTCGAGCATTTTTTTAAGCCACCAGCCAAAGAACATCCGCTTTATACTATTTTCTGGGGGAGATGTTGGATTACTTCTGAGCCCTCCAGAACGTATTCATTTACTTTGAGCTATAGACCATATCAGAGATGTAGCTAATTGAAGTGAGGTATACAAGTCAGCAAAGTTCACCGTCCTATAAAGGAAATAAATATCCCATTACCTTTTTATTAATTGTTTCCAAATAAAGTATAACTTTATAACTTTATATTCCACTAGAATTGTCTCAGTTTCCAAATGCTTACCTATCTTTCTTTATACACCCATTGACTGCTATGCATATGTGCACAATTTTTATTGAAAACTTATTCTTTTCCAAGCAATATTTTGGACACGAAGTTACGATGACTGTCTATGACTGACATGTAAACTTTCCTCTGGAACTTGGTTTACTGCTAGAGACCAAATTTATTAAGATAAACACAGAAATGAATACAATATTACAAATATGATAAATGTGAGCAATTCTTAAAAGAAAAAAACATGTGGTCTTGGGAGGATAGTTTTAGGAGCTGACCTACCCTGTGAACCCAAGGAGGAGAGGAAAGGATTTAAATTGAGGTCTAAAGAACTAATAGAAGTTAACTAGGCAAATAGGAGATGTGGCCAGGGAGATTGTTTCAGACCAAAGAATACCGTATGTTTAAGAGCATGTATACGGCTGCTTAAAACTACCCGTCAATAAAGAGGATGTAATAATTAAAAAAGCAAAAATGACACCAATGTAATGCTTCTGTCTCGAGACAATTACACTTACTGTTCCTGCAACAAAAAATTTTCCCCCAAATATCTTATAAACATGGCCAAATATCCCCTTTGTATTGAAATCTTCCTTAACTACCTTTCTAAACACAAAAATGATTCCTTCAGCCCAACTGCTACCCTTTAGAATACTATATTTTCCACCATAAAATACATTCCATCTGACATATTCTATATTTACTTGTTTATATGTTTCTTGTTTGTTGCCCTCTCAGTAGTTTTCCTGAGAACAAAGATTGTATTCCCCTGAATCATTGTCTAGCATATCATTAAGTATTCAACAAATTCTTTTTCAATGCTCAGACAGATAACATAGCCTTTTAGAATGCATACTGTATGCCAGTTACTCTGGGCTTTTTAAACATACGTTCTCCCATTCTATCTTCTTAAAACTATAAAGTTTGCATTATTCCTATTATACTAATGGGACATTTTAGGCTTTGCTAGTTCGATAACTTGTCCATGATTATATAATTAGTAAGTGGCAAAGGTAGAAATTGGACTTGTCTCCATGTGACTCAAAACCCATACTTAAAAAAAAAAAACTACATTGCCCTGCATTTTAATTTTATACTTTGTTACCAGAAGTACTAGTACTAAAGCTAGAAATAATATAGAAAGAAAACAAAAATGTGTTCCAGGGTATAGATTTATTCTCAATGGGCCTCCCTTTCCTCTGTTACAAGACATAAGTGTTCTAGAAAAGCTACACATTTGTGATTCCTTGTTAAAAGACTTTAAACTACATATTTACTAACTAGACATGATTTACCTAGTTTCAAGTGAGTGGTATAGACCCAGTTGATTTTTTGTGTAGCTAAACCAAGTCTTAACTAGATCTCAAATGCCTGGGAGAGGGAAAGAAAGAGAGAAGAAGAAAGAAAGAAAGAAAGAAAGAAAGAAAGAAAGAAAGAAAGAAAGAAAGAAAGAAAGAAAAGAAAAGAAAAGAAAAAGAGAAAAAGAAAAAGAAAAAGAAAAAGAAAGAAAAAGAAAAAGAAAGGGAGAGAGAATGGAAGGAAGGAAGGAAAGGTGGGAGGAAGGAAGGAAGGAAAGGAGGGAGGAAGGGAGATGGAAAGAGAGAGAGGAAGGGAAGGGGAGGGAGAGATGTTTGGAAGAAGGAAGGAAGGAAGGAAGGAAGGAAGGAAGGAAGGAAGGAAGGGGAGAGAGAAACAGAGAAAGAATTCCCTCTCCAGTGCTTTCACAAAAGTTGATTCAGCAAAGGAGGTAGAAATTTGCATCTTTTTTTTAAGTTTATTTATTTATTTTGAGAGAGAGAGAATGCAAGCAGAGGAGTGATAAAGAGAATCTCAAGCAGGCTTCACGCTGTCAGCCGCACAGCCCTATGCGGAGCTGGAACTCAGGAACCCCGAGATCATGACCTGAGCCAAGACCAAGAATCAGTTGCTCAACTGACTCAGCTACCCAGGTGCCCCATTTTATTAAGTATTTTTTTTTTATTTTTAGATTTCTAAAAAAGTGTTTATTTATTTTTGAGAGAGAGAGAGAGAGAGAGCGCGCGTAAGCTGGGGAGGGGCAGAGAGAGGGGATTAGAGGATCCAGAGCAGGCTCTGCACTGACAGCAGAGAGCCCAATGCGGGACTCGAATTCAAGAACCGTGAGATCATGACCTGAGCCCAAGTCAGATACTTAACCGACTGAGCAACCCAAGGCATCCCAAGAACTTGCTTCTGTATCCTCCAAAGTCGGGTAGATATTTTATTAGAAAGTGTTTTTCAAATGATCTGTAAATCACTGCACCACTATATTACAATATTTTGTTGTCCTAGTTGTCAAAAGTTCCCAGGCCTTTCTCCTAAGCAGGCTAAATTCTCACACCAACATTTCAATATTTCCAGCCAGCTCCTTTCTGGCTTTCATATTTGTAAAGGTGCCAGTACATCCTTTTCAGCATATGAGCCAGTCCTGGACAATCTCCATAAACATGGGAAGAATCTCTATGACACTAATACTGAGGCCGACTTGGCAGAAGGAAATCACTGCTTTCCCCCAAGCATGGAAAAATGCACAATGTCCATGCCAGCTTCCAGGCTGCCCGTGTGTTTGGCATGTTTTTCATCTCTAAACTATAGATTCTCTGATATTTGTTATCCGTTTTATTATTTTCTTGAGCCAAGTCACTTTCTGGCATTCATATCACCCAAACAGAGTAAAGACTTTGTTTTGATATATGTTTGTTTTCCACTTTTAATTTTCACTATATAGGCAACGTTTTTCTCCTTTTCTTTTTTCTTTTCTTTTCTTTTTTTACCAGAAGTAATTTTCTCCTCTCCAGAGAAAGATTATAGACATATTGTAATAATACCCATGATTCACAAATATAAACAAATAAAACAAATTTTATATAAATTTATAAAACAGGCAGTTTGTCTTCATTATTCCTCAAGTGATTCATATTTTGTAACTTTTGGCCATGCCTTATCTTGAATTCAAACTACATTAGTGTCAAAGCATGGGAAAAGAAAAGGAGACAGAGACAGGAGGTGGTGAGCAATGACCAAGAGAAAAATGCTTTGTATTGCACAATATTACTGATACTGTGCTTTGTATTGCACAATATTACTGGTCATCACTGTCCCATCTAAAACATCCTCCCTATCTGGACTTTCCTTATTGGTAAGGATTATTATTTCATTAATGCATTAAATTATCTCTTATTTTCTTACGTAACACTGTACCTGAAAAAGCAGAAGAGTTTATTGCAGCCAGTTCAAACACCCATGATCAGAGGTTTTTATTTAGGAAATTTAAACCAAAATAAATATTTAACATGACATTTTGAACATTTAAAAGCTGCTAAATTATTTGATTATAAATAAGATTTCGTAATGTGTCTGGATACAGAAAATGGATGAATGTTACAGTACCATGAACCAAATGGCAGATAGGTTGAGGTTGTCCTGAAAAGTATGTGATAATATTGGGAGCTTGAAAAATCAATGATGTCCCAACATTGGAATCTCAAAGTTATTCATGACACATACTTAATTTCACCTATAGGTGAAGCCTCCAACATGACTCTGAAATAGATCTAATAATATCCTTTACTACCTTACAATGCTTTATGATTTTCTAGCTATATTGACAACTACCTCACTAGGTCTGACCATTTTCAAATTTTTAAGATTTTAATAATATTTCTGTTAGGTTTGTTATGAGTTATTTAAAAAATTTATTTATTTTGGTAACTAAAAAGTGTCACTATTTAAAAATTTTAAAAAATTGTTTCATTGACATTTTCCTTTAAAGGTTGACAAGAGCTCAGGTCTGAGAATCAGAGTCCAAACATCTACCAGTATATTAAAAAAAAAAAGAAGAAGAAGAAATATCATCTTGTTCTCCAGTGCTTGTTACAAATAATTCAACGTTATTGTGAATGTTTTTTAAATTTTTTTAACATTTACTTATTATAGAGAGACAGAGCAAGAGCATGGGAGGGGCAGAGAGAAGGGGAGACACAGAACCTGAAACAGGCTCCAGGCTCCAAACTGGCAACATAAAGCCTGATGCTGGGCTCGAACTCACAAATCCTGTGATCATGACCTGAGCCGAAGTTGGGCGCCCAACCGACTGAGCCACCCAGGTGCCCCAATGTTACTGTGAATTTTAATATGAGAAAACCTTGTTTAAAATAGAGTTGGGACCCCAGAAGGGGAAGTTCTCACACCCTACCACTCTATTAATTGCAGACCCAAAGGGAAGAGAAGTGCTTTCAAGTCAATACTAATTTAGCTACTACTTTACTAACCCACCAGGAGGAAGAAAGACTCCTCCTCTCCTGGCAACAGCTTAACCAATGAGAGACAGTGACATCTCAGCCAATGAGAAGCCACTAAACTTTGAACTCCTAGTTTACTCCAATGGACTTTTTGTTTACAATAGCTCTCTCAACTTTTTCTTTCTTTCTTTCTTTCTTTCTTTCTTTCTTTCTTTCTTTCTTTCTCTGCTTTTTCTTATTTATAAAAGCGTGTTTTTCTCCTTTATTCTCTAGACTTACCTATGGTTTTGCTATACTTGCTTGTTTCAAATTGCGATTCTCTGCTATTCCTGAATGAACCCATTTTTGCTGGTAAAATAAAATATGAAAATATGTGTGATAGGAGAAAATAAGTACATAATTAATTATAAAGATGAAAGGTTATAAGGATTCTGGATATAGAACCTTTTATATGGTGAGATATGGAAGAATAGTTACAGAGGAGTCAAGTTGTTATTATATATATATTAATATGTTAGAAATGTAATATATAATATTATATAAACCCTAGAAGTTAATGTACAAACTAGTTATTCTACACGATATTACTATCCCATTTTTCAAATTAGAATACAAACTGCTATGTTTTTAGTGTAGTAATTCTCCCTTCAATCCTTCGTCTCCCCACACCCTGGCATGTTCCTTCTCCTAATCAACTTTATTTCCATGGCATCTAACATCTCAATGAATGCTGCTATAGCAGAATCAGTGAACTGAATATTGGAATGATATAAAACCTTGTATGGTTCTGTGAAAAAGATTACCTGGACTGAGAGGAGAAGAGGAAAATTATAGTCATTAAGAAGGAATCTTAAGTGAAAGGGCATTCAGAAGGACCCCTATAACTTGCCCCTATCTCCAGGTGGAGTCTTGAGGCAAGGTGAAAATGACAGAATAACAAAAATGTTTGGAAGGATCTCAAAACACAGGGAATGTGTGCAATTCTTTCTAAGGTAGATGGCAAGCTTCACAATTATCTCTCATCTAGCCTTATAGTGTCCTATGCACAGTGTGGTAGGAATGGTAAAATACTGCTAGGAGAGTAGTCAGTAAAAACTGCAATAGACTTACATAATTTTCCCATGCTCACTAGGACTTGGAGAGTAGCAAATATTTTCTGTGCTCTCAGGAACAGAACAGAAGTAGCTGGGATAGTCAGACTTGGAATCTCATTGCAACCAGTAGAAGGAGAATGGAATATATGTATGGACCAGCATACAGCATTTAACTGTACCTAAAGGCAAATGAGATCATAATTCATCTAGAGTTCTTTTTAAATTAATAAAAAAAATTAAGACATGGTGAGGGAGAGGGGGGGAGAGAAAGAATCCCAGGTAAGCTCCACACTCAGCACAGAGCCTGATGTGGGGCTCAATCTCATGACCCCGGGATCATGACCTGAGCCTAAAACAAGAGCTGGCCGCTCAACCAGCTAAGCCACCCAGGCACCCCTCATGTAGAGTTCTGAATGACTTGCCATGGATAGAGTTTACAAGGAGATGGAGGTGTGGCTAGAGAGAATTCCATTCTAGAAGCCAAGAGAAGAAAGAGTTTCAAGGGAAGAGAGAGTATAGAAGTCAAGACAGCTAAGGACTGAAAAGCAACCAGCAATCGCTGGTAACTGAGCAACAGCTAGATCAGTCCTGATGGTTGCAGATACCAAATTGCAAGTTTTCAAAAAAGTGGAAACAGCATTTTAGGTGAAAATAGCTAATAGTGTACTTAAGATAGGACCACAAATATTAGCAATGAGGACAAAGCAGTATTTGAGGGGTATACAGTTGAAGGGAGGTGCTATTCTCACTATTGTTTTGACTAGTGGGAGACCATGAAAAAAAAATTAGTTGTTGAAAGAAACAGAGTAAGAAGGAACCAGAGAGAGATGGCATAATTTATGGAATAAGTTACCAGTGGGTGTAATTCAGGTCACAAGAGTAAAGTTGTATCTTTGAAAAGGTGTCCAGTGGCCATTTGTTGTGTTAGATTTTCTCTTGGTTATTCAGAGATTTAAGTATTAGCATAAATAAGCCTAGAGAATGTGTTATAAAAACACATTTATATGGAAGCTTCTTTCTGGTCACTTTTTATTGAGTTCAATCTTTTTAATCTTGTTTTGATTCAGCATGGACTAACTTTCTGTTTTATTGATAGCCTTGCCTTTCTAAATATTTTGGATTTGTTCTTCTTTGCTCCTCCTTTAAATTTTCCTGATCTGAGTTTCCCCCGTACCTTCTGCTCACACCTGATGGCAATACATAGTTTTGAAAAATGCCATATTATGTTTAAGGCATATGTGCATCATCTGAAAATAGTTAGAATGTGACTTAGACATTTTAGAAATAAAAATCACTATAGCAAAACATCCCAATTTAACCGGAAGTCTGAGCATTTATTTGAACCGCAGACCATAAGTTGTATCACTTGCTATAAACCTCACTACATTGGAGGAGCCTTTGGGTGGCTCAGTCAGTTCAGCATCTGACTCTTGATTTTGGCTCAGGTCATAATCTTACAGTTTAGAGATAGAACCCTGCATCTGGCTCTGTGCTGAGCGTGGAACCTGCTTACGATTCTCTCTCTTCCTCTCTCTCTCTGCCCCTCCCCCACTCATACTTTGTCTCTCTCAAAGTAAATAAATAAACTTAAAAAAAAACTCACGACACTGGAGTTTGGGCTTGCTAATAAAGGTTTCTGTAATATGCACCATTTCTATTACATTGGCATAACTATTACAAAAGTGCTATAGCTTGTGAGACTTCTGTCGTCTCTTCTTTTTTTCTTTCTTTTTTTTTTATTTTTTTGTCATAATAGGTATGTGTTCCACAGTGAGTTGGATGTTTAAGTACTCAACATTTATAAGGAAACTTTATCCAACACTACCGTATTCCATAACGTCTCATGGGTTAGTTCCAGGAGACCAGTTAGAGTGAATAATGCAATGGTTGTTCAGCATTTTGATTAACAAGGTCAAAAGATCAAATACCACGGCGACAAAATGTGTTTTTACCATTCTAAATAGAGGCAATGCCAAGGTATTACTTGCATCACTATAAGTAAATTAAGGAGAAATAAACGTGTATATAGAAATTTTTTAAATATTAGGCAATATGGGTCAATATGAAGTTTAAAAAAACAAGGAACTTATTAAATCAAACTTCAGGCAAGGGTAACAAGAAATATAAATATTTTATTCATTTTAAATACCTAAATTTTGCCTTTTGCCTTAAGGAATCAATTGTAATTTCCATAACTGTAATACAGAAGCATTAAAAGGGATTAAGAAATTGTCTGCCAGACTACATCAAACTGTATAATTGTTCACCAGAACAAACAAATTTGTAAAAATGGCTAAGTTGAATAAGAGCTAATGAGGATAGCTGAGTAATATTTATATTCTTCTTTGCTATTGTATTTTTTTTGTGATGAAAACACACTTGTTGCACCTTCACAGAACACAGAGAATCATAACTTGCATCAGATCCCATAAACACAATTCCCATTGTTGAAGAGTCCTCTCTCTTTGAAATTATGAAAGAGGGGCGCCTGGGTGGCTCAGTCGGTTAAGCGTCCGACTTCGGCTCAGGTCATGATCTCACGGTCCACGAGTTCGAGTCCCGCGTCGGGCTCTGTGCTGACAGCTCAGAGCCTGGAGCCTGCTTCGGATTCTGTGTCTCCCTCTCTCTCTGACCCTCCCCCATTCATGCTGTGTCTCTCTCTGTCTCAAAAATAAATAAACGTTAAAAATAAAAAAATAAAAAAAAGAAATTATGAAAGAGATAGTACCATTGTTCTTTTCTTTTTTTCTCTTTCCTTACTTTTTTCTTCTATTCTCCCTCTTTCCCTCTCCCTTCTTTCTTACACTCCTCGTTATTTTCTTCCCTTTGATCCTTCCTTCTTTCTTTCCTTCCTTCCTCCTTCCCTCTCTCTCTTGCTGTCTTTTTTTTTTTTTTTTGAAAATCTCAATAGTATATTTACAATTCTAAAACTTGGTTTTATTTATCTCTACCAACATGGCTTTTAAAAAAGCCCTGAATCTCTTATATTTATATGACACCATTTATCTTACCAAGGCCCTATTTAGCCCACCTTTGAAATTTTGTGTTTTACGCATTTATTCTATTTTTAGTTTTATTATGAAAAAAAACGTTTAAGCACAAAAACTGAGACATAATGCATACGAATTTAGAGAAGAGTAACATAGGACTTACTCATCTACCCAGACGATGTCTCTCCACAATCACATCTCTTTCCTTCCTCCACAGAGAACCACCAAATTTTGAAGTAATCATGTTCTCACTTTTCTTTATAGTTCCTAACACCTATGTGTGTCCTATGTTTTTGAACATTATAAATGGAATTATCCTGTATATATTCCATTATCTTGCCTTCTTAACATTATGTCTTTGAGATTCACTTAAGTTAGTACGTGTTACTTTAATTCATTCATTCATTTGCACTGTTGCATTAGGGTTGACCATGAAATATTTATACATTCTACTGTTTATGTGCACTGGGTTGTTTCTATCTTTTACTATTATGAACAGTGCTGGTTCTGGGAGTACTAAAAGAAGTATGGAACTGAAATTAACAGCTAGTGTAGGGCTATGGGCCATCACTGACATGATGCTGAAAAGAACAGCAAGCAAACAAAACGGGAAAAAGCCTCCATTCCATTCCCTGCCCCCAGTCTTCCCCAGTGTCCCCATTTGCAAAACCCAACAGGAAACCACATGAAAATACGATGTGTCATCACTGATACATGTGTCATCACTGTCCCAGCCCCCAAATCACAGAGGTGATTTTAGAATGGCAAATTTGTAACTCAGAGACAATAGTTTAATAACCAACAAAATAGTTGAAATAGTCAATGCAAAAAATTAGAAATATTGGCAGTGCCAATAGAAGATCAAATATTGAGGATGAAGACTGGAATTTACAAAATGTATGAAACAAATACAAGATAGAAAAGGCAACCAGCACAATGAGAAATACCCTGGGAAAGAAAATACGCAGGGTTTGAGGCATTTGAATCCAGATCTGTGTGAGTCCATGTGTCCTGTCTTTTAGTTGTCTTACTGCGCACCACAGAGGATACGGAATTTTTTTAAGGAAAATATCCCTATTTAATTAGACAGACATACCACCTGTTTTTGAAATAATCGGAAGACCAAACTTATACCAAAATTAACTAGAAAATGTTGCTTCTCAAAGATTTTCAGATGAAACTGTGTTTAAAATAGTCTGATCTGTTTTAGAGAAGGAAAATAACAGCAGTAAAGATCTTATTATTAATATTTGCAAAGAGGTAATAAAATTATTGCTCATATGAGACTAAAGGAGGTTAATATGAAATAATACATGTCAAAAATATAAACTGACATTTATTATCAATGTGTGAAGAAAGAGGGGAATGGGAAACAAATACCCAAAACTGGCAAATCTTCAATTACTACAATTGGACTTTTCTTGATAAATTAAATAATTAGTGATTCAGTAATATGAGGTATGATGCTATGCCTTCATCTTTATGTCTTGTTTTTTTTTCCTTTGAAGAATAAGACAAATTTTTTCATTCACTCACTTTTATAAAGTCAGTTATTGTTTGTATCATGCGTACTTAATTTTTTTTCATACTATTCCTGTCTTTTTTGTCCTTCCATAGAGTTCAAATTCAGTCTTCCTAAACTTCATTCTAGAAAATTTTAAGTGAGCATCTGTCTTTGGTAAACTCAACTTTTGCTTGTTTTAAAATGCATTTCACCTGCTGACTTAAACTTTGTAAACAATTCTAGTTTAAACTTGATTTTTATTTACACGTTGTACTCTTTTAATTCATTCTCTTTTGCTTTTTATTTTTGCTGTTGAGACATCTAGTATTTATTAAATTGTGATCTTATTGTAAGTAATATTTCTTTTTCTCTTTGTTTTTGTTTTCTTTTGTTTTTGTTTCTTTGTTTTAAGATTTTATTTAAATTTCAGTTAGTTCAGGGGCACTTGGGTGGCTCAGGTAGTTAAACATCTGACTTCAGCTCAGGTCATGATCTCCAGATTTGTGAATTTGAGCCCCACATCTGGCTCTGTGCTGACAGCTCAGAGCCTGGAGCCTGCTTCAGATCTCTCTCTCTCTCTCTCTCTCTCTCTCTCTCTGCCCTTCTCCCACTCACACTCTGTCTCTGTCTTTGTCTCTCAAAAATAAATAAACATTAAAAATAATAATAATAAATTTCAGTTAGTTAACATAGAGCATAATATTCATTTCAGGAGTAGAATTTAGTGATTCATCACTTACATACAGTACCCAGTGCTTGTCACAAGTGCCCTCCTTAATACCCATCAACCATTTAGCTCATCCTTCCATCCACCTGCCCTCCAGCAACCATCAGTTTGTTCTCTATAGTTGAGTCTGTTTTCTGGTTTGCCTCTCCCTCCCCCACTCCCACGTTCATCTGTTTTGATTCCTAAAACTTCTTTTTTCTGAGTATTTTCACATTGGCATAATGCTCCCCAGAGTAAACATCTTTTATTTTATCATACTTGATGCTTGCTGATTTTACCAAGGCTGTAAAATCATTACTCTGTTAGGTCTAGCTAATTCTCAGCTAACATATCATAAAACATGTTTTTTTCTCATTCTTTGTATTCTTTTATTCTGGAACATATGTATGGTCTACATGATAGGAAGATGATAGTTGGGAAGATAGATACAGAGGTATATTATATGTCTATATATGATATACATACATTAGACTTGCTATCTATCATGTCTCCTCAGTGCTCATGTTTTTCTATTTTCATGCCATGCTTCATTTTAGGGAATTTTCAGATGGTCAGTTTACTGATTGTCTTTTCACCTGCACCTGTTTTACCCAATTTATTGTTTTACCCAATTATTTATTCCGGTTAATTACTATGTAAAATAGAGGCTCCTGACAACATAATGATACATAGTTTTATACACTGAAGGCTCTGCCTCCCTCAGTGTGTTGCAACACCATTCAACTTCAATAATGGTTTTCACTCTTTCCACAAGATCAGAAACGTTGTGTTAAAATAATTTGTTTGGGTTTTCACAAGACTAGAAATATTTTTTCACACTTACACTTTGTGCTATACAGAAAAACCTGGCTTGCTATCATGGCAGCTTCCTACTTCCTTGAATGTTCTGTGAAAATAACTTTTGAAGTAAATAGACCTTATATAATTCCTAAAAATAAAAGAGAATTGCTATAAGTAAGAGAAATGTTCTTCTATTGCATCAAAGGCTAACAAGAGCTCTGACGATGCGGATTATTTTCACAGAAATCAAGATGGTACAACTAGAAAATATGAAACCACAGAGGGACTATTCAGTTGTCAACAGAGAATAATTACAAGAATCTCCATTTACCTTTGTTGTACATGCTGCTTCCCTGGAGTTGCAAGTTCTAATTTGGGTTATTCATAATCCTGTGGTACTTTCTGTCAATCACAATGCCTTAACACACACACACACACACACACACACACACACACAAGTCTAAACAGAAGTACTCTACAGCATAGGCATATAAAACTTGTAGCAAAAAAAAAGTAATAAAATGACTACATCCTCACATTCTAAATGCCATTTGACAGCTTTAATCACTTTATCTTCCCATCATTTTTAAATGTCAAAACCACCTCCAGAGATCTCATCAGAACAAAACATTACTTAACTTGAAAATGCAATTCCCCAAACTTATGTCCCTATTTGGAAGTGGAATAGGTTGCTTTGTTTTGAAAGAAATAGATATTTCCAAAGCCAAATCAGTAAAAAGAGTAGCATTATTTCGAAATAAAGTCAATCTGTGACTATATATATATATATATATATTAATCTTTTTAATGTTTATTTTTGAGAGAAAGAGAGAGCACAAGCAGGGAAGGGGCAGAGAGAGAGGGAGACACAGAATCCAAAGCATGCTCCATGCTCTGAGCGGTCAGCACAGAGCTGGACACGGGGCTTGATCTCACAAACTGCGACATGACCTGAGCTGAAGTTGGATGCTTAACCGACTGAACCACCCAGGCACCCCAGTGACATTACAGATGCGACAATGTGTTATTTTCCTTGGTTAAGATCTTGGGCAATGGAACAAAAGGACAGGATTTTGAATTCTTGCCCTGTCAGGTTTTTTTGTTTTTTGTTTTTTGTTTTTTTTTATCTTTGTTACCTTGAACATGTTATTTTTTTCCTCTGTATTTGTGTTTATATAAAATGTCATGACATCCAACATCTCTTTGAAAGTATTACTAGTTAAGTTAAGAGAATACTTGTAAAGTGCCTGTAATTTTCTTCATACTACATTGATGTTACTAGTTGTTACACTACCGTTATTCACATGCGGTGCTATTGACAACAGGAGATAGTTTCCGCTTGAAGTTACTGTCCAGGACTATGTGGTGAGAAGTAAACCACTGCAATTATTCCCAGCTGGGAACAGCATCCCTGACCCTGAAAGAACTCTTAAAGGTAGGGATTTGGTTAAAAGTACCATTTACTGATTTAGTTCCTGCATTCCAAATGTCCTCAATGATTGTAATCTTGGTTTGCACGAAATAAAGTTTTCTCAACAACACCACAGTGATTGTTCAATTACTGTTTCCCCTCTACAGGGTCCCTTAGACTTCACTGCCTCTGAGCAATGTTCAGACCAGCTGTAATTGGCGCCTCGTATCCTCTCAAACCAACATCACTACTAAATTTGCCTTTTTGAATAAATGGCTTGCATTTTGTTTATGAGTTTATTTTTAAAGTGTATTTATTTATTTTGAGAGAGAAGAGAGAGAGGCAGAGGGAGAGAGAGAGAATCTTAAACAGGCTCTGTGCTGTCAGTACAGAGCCCAGTGCTGGGATGGAACTCACAAACCGTGGGATCATGACCTGAGCTGAAATCAAGAGTCAGGCACTTAACCAACTGAGGAGCCTCCTTGGCACCCCATGGGTTGAGTTTAAAAAGTGTGCTGTGCTTCGTCAAGTGGACATGCTATTTTTAGTTTTACGCACTTTGATTTATCTATATGTAAGAAGTTGCAAATTGAAACAATTTTAATAGGAAAGATCATGAAATTATAGATATGAAGTATAATTTTGAAAAAAAGTTGTGAAATTTTATAAAGAAATGGAGAAGATGTTGATATAAATTTTTATGGAATCTGATATGTTCTTTAAGCATTTTATTTTTAAAAACTTAATACATTATTAAATGGAAGTAATTTATGCACCATAAGTAGTTGGAAATGTCCTCCTTCAAATGTGTTTCTATATAACAAAATATATCATTTAATTGGGGATGTACTCACAAACATAGCTTCAATGTTTACATAGCGAATATTCAATAAATATCTACTATATACTGGTCACTGCTCACATACTGGGGATATGATGATTAACGGTGTAATCACTGACCAAGGAGTTTCCCATCTGGCAGAGAAGACAGACAAGAGGACAGATATAAAAATATTACAAAAGGTGCAATAATGAAATATGCACAGAGTATCTGTGGAATACATAAAGGGCCCTGAAACCACTCTCAGGTATAGGAGAACCTCCTCAAAAGACTGAGTACGAATGTTCCAGATTAAGGAAGCAATATGAACAAAAGACAGTAAGGCTGTCTTACTGATCAGGGAAAGGGGGTCTGAAAACCAAAAGGTGGAAGCAACTCATTATGACAAGTGCATAGAGACTGACCAGGGGGGTGTGGAGAGGTGAGCAAAACCCAGATCCTAAGACTCCATGGGCCATGCTAATCAATTTTTATTTGATCATGAGAGATACAGGAAACTATTAGAAGGTTTTAAAATGAAGGGTGATGTAACCAGATTAGATTATAGAAAGAATGTGGCAGAGGACCAGAACCCACCTGCAGAGGAAAGGACCCAGTGAGAGTGGATGGGCACAGGCAAGCAGGGGGAGTGGTAGTGTCTAAATCAGAGTGCCGGTGAGGGTGGTTTAAACATTTTGTACAGAGAATCAGTATACTTTGGAGTCAACCTCCTCATGTAAATTTGGGGTCATATTTGCCTTTCCATTTCAGATTGTGGTCATGCACACTTCAGTGAGTTAAGATGAACTTTCAGGGGCGCCTGGGTGGCTAGTTGGTTAAGCGTTGGGCTCTTGGTTTTGGTTCAAGCCATGAGTTTGAGCCCCGTGTCAGGCTCTGACCGCGTGTCAGACAGTGCGGGTGACTTTGCTACCCATGTGTCACTTGTGATTGGGAACACAGACATAGGCCATCAGGTGAGCTTCCATGTCCCTGCCTAATTCTACATGGAGTGGGTAAAAGTGAGTTGAGGCAAAATGATTTCATTGTTGGAAAATGTTAGCCTCATCTACTACAGAACTTAATGAAGAAGGAGAAAAAACTGTGAAATGTCTCGAAATATTTCACTTACAGATGAAATCATAGTTCAGTGCTGTCAGTGAGATTAGGTCCAAATTGTCATGAAACTGACACCTTTTCTGAGCAATAATTGAGAATTATTGTGTAAGAACTCTGCTAATCATTAATTACTACCATTTGTGAAGATCTTACCATTTGCAAAAATATTTTCCAATCCGTTATCTCATCATGAGAAACTTTTCTTATAATATAATGTATTCTATGTGATATCAGCAATATATTTCGCAAAGTTGAGATCACTCAGACGTTCTATGTATGGGTTAGCAGAGCCATGCTCTTTGCATAGTCTCTCTTGAATGCAGCCAGCCACATCCTTACAGGAATTCATATGTTTGAACATATTACCCTTTATTTGAAAATATCTTCATTGTCTTCCCATAAAAATCTGTATTGATTCTAAAGTTTTGTTACTCACTTATAAGGCACTTAATGGCCATAGACCAATATGCGTGCTGGATCTGTT
Source organism: Panthera uncia (assembly GCF_023721935.1). NCBI lineage: Eukaryota > Metazoa > Chordata > Mammalia > Carnivora > Felidae > Panthera > Panthera uncia. The sequence continues at coordinate 39,160,206 of NW_026057585.1, forward strand.
GTCTCTATATGTCCCTTGTTGCCCATTGAGGTCACGATGAGCAGGCTATTTAGTCCTTCCAAAAGCATAAACTCAAATCCCTTGAAGCTGAGGCTTTTAGAAAATATGTTCCCTGATTGTGGAATGTAGTTGTAATTTCAATTCATTTTATTCCATCTGTCTGCATGCAAACAAAACAAAACAACACAAAAAAAAACAAAAAAAAAAAAACCAAAAAACAGTGTATTTGGTTACATCTCAAAATGTTTAAGATTATTATTTTTGGCTGTCCTATCTCTATATCTTAGTATATGTATATCTTTAATGAAATCTGCTGATATGTTTTATCTGGTTTATTAAGTTTAAAATTGATCATTTTCTAGCTCCACCAAGGGACATCAAAATTCCTCCTACTATGATTTCCTACTGAAGAGATAAACAGGTTGTTCTGGCACTTGTATTCTAATAAACCACATAGAAAAACAAATTCTAAAAACAATATAAACCCCTTTATTTCCAAAAAATCACTTTAGGTTCTCAAAGAAAAAACAATGTGATTGAGTCAGTTAGTCTTAAAACTAGAGAATTCGAATTATGAAAAGAGATGTAAATTATATATAATAGTACAATTGCTGCATCTCAATATACAAAATAAAATGTAGACAAATCATCCTTATAGAAGAATTCCAAATAATTTATGCAGACATTCTTCTCTCCAGAAGGTAGAACGTGATTCTCTTCTACTTGGGTGTGGGCTAAAAGAGTAACTTATTTCCAAAGAATTAAGTATAAAAAGGGAAAACTACTTTACAATAGAGACAGTTGGCAAACATTAACATCACCAGGGATATGTCATCGATATCATGTTATCTGTAATATGATGTAATTAGAAGGCCATTTCACCTATGTGGTACTCTTTCTCAAAACTCTTAATCCCACTGTAAGCATGAGACACCCATCAGACAGATCAAAATTCAAGGACACTCTGTATCACACCCAACTACTTCCCTTCAAAACTGACAAGGTTACTAAAAATAAAGACAAAGGAATTGTCATAGATGTGAGGATACTAAGGGAATGTGATTACTAAATCCAATATGATACCTTGGATTTGATTCTAGAACAGAATAATGTTCCTGGCAAAACTAGAGAAGCCTGCAGTTAGTAGTACATCACCAATATTACTTTCTTTGTTTTGAGTACCATGGTTATGTAGGATGTTTCTATTAGAGGGGAGTTTCTAGAAGCCACAGTATATCTGAAATTTCACAAAATTTGTTTATTTTACAAACATTTATTAAGCACCTGCTATTCTTAAAAGCCTGCTAAAAATAGCTACGTCTACCATATATTCAATATCATTCTCTTTTTAACATTTGTTTTAATATACAATATCCATAAATGTTTTGAGCCTAAATTTGAAGAATTGGAGAGCTCAAGATGGTAAATGTTTATTAGTCAAGTAACCCTTTACTTTATGGATTAAAAAAAATAGTTCACGGTACCTATCTCTGTGATGAATAATTTCAACCACACACACACACACACACACACACACACACATAAAAGTTAAGTTTAAAGGCAGTTTTACTTTTCTTCATTGCTTTACCTTTCATATTTTATAATATTTTGAGGTTTTTACGTACTAATTATGGAAACCAAATAAAACATGATGCAACATGACATCCAAAAAAGGCCACTAGCCAGGAATAAGTCAAGGTACCATCCACACTAACAGCTTTTGGGAAATTTTGACCACTTGGAGTTCTGTCTCAGTGTCTAAAAAAACAAAGAAAGAAGTGATTTTTAAGAGAGCTTTTAGAATTCTAAACTTTATAAATGTTGATAATACCACGAGGAGAGAAATCCTTGGCAAAGAATAGTTTAAAAATAATTTCAATCATTTTCAACTTCATATTTTTGTGAAATGTTTGGCAAGATAATGTATAATTAAAATCACGGCCATAGATTCAAGCAGTCATCACAACTGTAACCTCTTTATGAATATTTTCTTTGTACTCTTTACATTACTATGCCTAATCAGTTAATTAATACAATAATAAAATTTCAAGTGTATGGATGCATGACAATTGACTAAGAGATAACCTAGTATAATATACCAGATACTTAATCTCATGCACAGCAAAATTTCTGTCCTCTCTCTTTCTGGCAACATTTTCTAAAGAACTTTCTATGTCAGTCTATACCTTCAAGGAAGCAACAGTGGAAAAGGGTCACTCTGCAATCCCAGTATTTCCTCAGAAACATGTGAAGTTCAGATTTTTGATACACTCTCAGTGAGTTTGGAAATCTCAAAGGATGAAACTTTCAGCACAATCTTCGGTATTTGTATTTTATCTGTTTTATAAATATATGTGAGTTGTGTGTTTTTATTATTTATAGTGTTGCGTGGTTTTTGTTTTTTTGGGGTTTTTTTGGACAGCAAGACGATATAGGATTAAGGAAATATAGTGATAGAGGGGGAAAGAGCATGCAATATAAGTTGTTGATGTAGGAAAGCATGCTCTGTGGAAAAAAGAAGGCAACATTAAATAAGATGTGTCCTTCTCACCTCTAAGTACTTTCAACCAATCAGGGCACATGATGCAAAATGAATACAGCTGATCACTGAGACACGGACTGTGGCTTGTCAAGACCTTGAGCCAAACAGATATAGCAAGTCACTCAGTTCCTTTTCCTTTTCAGAAAATCTTTCTCAGCAAGAGGCAGCTAGTTTTTTCGCACAGCAAGCAAGACTCAGCATGTGAAGCTTTGAACAATCCTGCACTGCAGGGAATGTTTTGCAGAAACTGCATGACAAGATTGCCAAAAAGATTACCTCTTGATTTCCTTTGTCCTTGGGTTTATTTCATCTAATAATGGGGCAAAGATGGTGCCTTCTACATTGAAGAGAGAATTTATTCATGAGTCATATGCAGCAAAATTGTTTTAAAATCCTTGTTCCTCATAATTTTCTAAGAAAACAATACCTCATTGAATATAAAATGTATGTTTTTACTTTTAAAAAATGTTTATCATCCTATGATACATTGTAAGTGTAGAATAATTTGTTCTTGCAACAGCTTGAAGCCACAATCCTAAAAAGAAGCATTTCCTCCTTCTCTACTAAAAAGGTGTGAACAGCCATCAGAACATAATATACGGTCAAAGTAAGTGATAATCAGGCCATTTAACTACAACAGAAAATTCTGTAAACAATATAATACCATAAATTCCAAACATGCTACTTTCATCTGTTACTTTGAGGTGTGGCAAAATAAAAAGAATCTTAGATATCGATTATTATTACGCTAACATATATGGCTGTCTTAGCCTAAGAAATACCATGAGGTTAGTCTCAGAACACCTAGATTCATGTACATTTCTATCATTTATCACTTGGCATTTTAAATTGCATTTTCTTACCTATGAATTGAAAATAAGGATGATTAGCCTGACTAACACATATGATGATTTTGAGGATATAATAAAGTTACATATTTTCTTAGAATTTATAAGGGTATGTTTCATGAAAAATAAATAAAACACTAGTGCACAGAGAAATTTGTGATCTGTCACTTTCAGTTTACCAAAATTATTCCATGTATTAGTCATAAAGTCAGGGAGTTATGAGTATCTAGGAACTGCACTTACATCAATATATAGATCATCCATGCATAAAAATTAAGAAACATCAGTTTTATTTAAAATTTTTTTTAAAGTTTATTTATTTTTGAGACAGAGAGAGACAGAGCATGAACGGGGGAGGGTCAGAGAGAGAGGGAGACACGAACCTGAAACAGGCTCCAGGCTCTGAGCGGTCAGCACAGAGCCTGACGCGGGGCTCGAACTCACGGACTGCGAGATCATGACCTGAGGTGAAGTCGGAGGCTTAACCGACTGAGTCACCCAGGAGCCCCAAGAAACATCAGTTTTAAATGACACATTAGACCAGATCAACTTATTAATATATGCAGAACATTCCATCCAAAAGCAGCAGAATACACATTCTTCTAAAATGCACATGAGAAAATATGCAGGATAGATCACATTTTAGATCGTAAAACAAGTCTCAATAAACTAAAGAAGATTGAAATCATATCAAGCTCCTTTTGTGACCACAAGGGTATAGAATTGGAATCAGCTACGGAAAAAAACTGAAAAATTCACAAATATGAGGAGATTAAACAACATTCTCCTGAACAATCAATTGGTTAACAAAGAAATCAAATGAGAAATTAAAAACAAAAACAAAACTAAAAACCTTGAAACAAATGAAAATGGAAATACAGCATACCAAAATCTGTGGAATGCAGCAAAAGCAGTTTTGAGAGGGAGGTTCATAGCAATACAGACCTACCTCAGGAAACACAAAAAAATCTCAGGTAAACAATATAATCTACACTTAAAGGAACTAGAAATAAAAGAACAAATGAAGTCCAAAGTTAATAGAAGAAAGGAAATAATAAAGATTAGAGGAGAGATCAATGAAACAAAGACTAAAAAGACAATATAAAAGTTAAATGAAAAAAAGAGCTGGTTCTTTGAAAAGCAAAATTGACAATTCATTACCTAGACTCACTAAGGAAAAAAGAAAATGGTCAAAAAAATAAAATTAGAAGTGAAACAAAAGTTACAACTGATTCTAAAAGAATACAAAAAATCATAAAAGACTACTATGAACAACTGTGGGCCACCTGTAGACAACCTAGAGGAAATGGATAAACTCCTGGAAACATACAATCTTCCAAGATTGAATCATGAAATAATAGAAAATTTGAATAGACCAATTTACTGGTAAGGGGATTGAATCAGTAATCAAAAACCTCCCAACAAAAAAAGTCTAGGACTAGATGGCTTCACTGAGTAAAGTTCTATCAAATATTAAAAGATTCAATATCTGTCCTTCTCAATCATTTTCAGGAAATTTAAGAGCAGAAATCATTTCCAAACTCATAGTACAAGGCCAGCATTACCCTGATACCTAACCCAGACAAAAATGCCACAGAAAAAGAAAATTATAGGGTGATATCTCTGGGAAACATAGATGCAAAAATCCTCAACAAATTTTAGCAAACTGAATTTAAAAATATTTTGAAATTCATAAACCATGATCAAGTGAAATTTATTCCAGGGAAACAAAGATGTTTCAATAACTACAAACTAATCAATATGATATACCACATTGACAAAATAAAAGTTAAAAGTCATACAATCATCTTAACAAATGCAGAAAAACACTTGTTAAAATTCAACATCCTGCCTGGGGAATCTTGTTAGAAGACTTGATAGTCTCCTTATATTTTAGTTCCCTGTTATTTCAGTGGTGTTTAGCTTCTCAACAATCTGCTTGTAGAAATAACATCACCACTCCCACAACAACCAAATGAGTAGATAAGTGCACAATATAATGCATTTAGTGATGATTATAGGACTATCTAATAATATTCCAAATAGGGACATCAGTGGGAATGTCAAATCCAGTAGAGAGAAAATAGTTTCAAATGGCAAAAACGTACATGTATGTCTGTGTTTAAGTTTTCACATACATGTATATATATATGTATGTATATGATATATATGTATATGTTATATTGTATATGTAAAACATATGTACACATGTGCACATGGATTATATATATGTATCTCTTACAGTATCATTCTTCTAAGAATGTTTTATTAAATCCCTCACTTATGATGTAAAAATACTTTTTGAGCAAAATGGTAATAGGAAAAATACTTGGAAGCATGTGAGGGAGTTTTCTACTCTCTCTCCACATGAATTCAAGTGGAAAAGAAGCAATTATCATGGTAATTCAAAGATAGAATAGAAAAAAAAGTGCCTAAATTATCTGAATAGTTAATGAAATATCTGAGCTTGAGGCCTCAATTATCCAAGTAAACGAATCTGTTTTCTACTACAGTTTGCATGTACATTTAATGAATAAATTAAATTTGCCTAAAGTTCTAATTTGCCTAAGGTGCCAGAGAAGCTCTTCTCTGTCCTCAAGGTACAATTAAGTTTCTGTTGGGCTTGGCACAAGATTATTCAACATATAGCATATTATTGTTATTCCCAGGCATGTTATGGTAAACTGTGACCCAAGCGCACTGAGCATGCAGGCTATATTTACACGTAGCCAAACCATCCATATGAAAAGGTGCAAGTCAGCTTGCTTTGCCTGAATGAATGCCATAGGAATATTGCTCATTTGATAATTAATGACTCTTGATAGCTTAACTTTTTCTTTTTATTAATGTTTTAAAATATCAAAATTATAACCTCAAACAGTATTTAATTAACATGACCAGAGAGGCCACTGCCCGTTCAATTTGGGCTTTTGGGGGCATTTTTAACAATCGTGAAAATTAAAAAATACAAAATATTATTTCTTGCCAAATAATTGAAGTTAGCCCCATTTAAACTTTCAGAATTCTAAAATGGTAAGATGTGATCACGGCCTCATTTTTGTAATGCAGATATAGGAATTCCTTGAATATATTTAAGAACTCCTAAACTCATAGTATACCCTTGATAGATGTATTCAGTTTAATTGATTTAAATGAATTATTTAAAGAGGATGGGTGGAGTCAAACTTCCAAAGAGAGTGGTTTTGTTTATTTTAGAAATGTCATTATCATCCATGGTCTGTTGTCATCTAAAAACAAAAGACCAAAGGGCATGTCTATAGCAATATTGGCAGATGTTCTGGGCTAAGTCGATTGTAATTCTAACTTTATTGTAGAGCACATTGCACATTTTGAACTTATATTTATGCTTTAAAATTCAGAGATCATCGCTGAAGTGACTTCTCAAATATATCAATAAGAAACAGCTTGTTTAGTAAATGAAGTATCAAAATGCTATGATCATATTCTGTTCTCTTTGATGAATTGAGTACTGTACTGTGAATCTCCCTCTGACACCCTTTTTTCTTATATATACCTAAAATTCAAAATTAGATATGCATGCAACTTGCCAAGAGCTCAACAGTACTGAACTGCCCTAAAGTTTTCTTCTAGATAAGATTCAGCTGCCTTGCATCTGAAAGCAATTGAGGACACATTTTAACATGAGCTGAAATAGATTCAGGCTGAATGTTCCATAAGTGGTAGAGAGGGCAAATAATAGATTTTTGGAAGTGGAAACCATATGAGGTCAAACCTAAATTCAACAAGTTAGATTCATGCTGCCAATGATCATGGTCGTAAGAATCAAAAATAAAATTGTTTTGTGCAACTATGCAGACTGATTGTGGCTGGTCATGGCCAAATACATCTTAATATCTTCACTTATCTATACTTTAAACAACTTTACACATACACGGTTTACTTCAATTCGTACAAACACTGTGAAATAGTCAAGTCAGAGAAATCACCCATATTTTCCATGTAAGAAAAGTGTAACTTTCAGTTATGTGAGTTGCTCAAGGTTTCATGAGTAAAGTAGCCTCCTTCACCTTTACTCCTAGCCCCAATCTATTTTCATCACACTGTAATATTTTGCCAATGCCTAATGATCCATTTATATCCCCTCAAATTCATTATAAATACCATTAATCTGCTAAAAGAGCAAAAGATCAAAACACTGTTATTTTCTTCATATCTTTCCTTTCTTTTATTTTTTCATGATAAATGTACTCCTTAATGTTCATCGCGTCTTTCACTCATATCCCTGTCTACTTCTCCTCTGGTAACCATCAGTTTGTTTTCTGTAGTTAAGAGTCTGTTCCTTGCATTCTTCTTCCTCTCTTTCTTTTCCTTTGCTCATTTGTTTTGTTTCTTAAATTCCACATATGAGTGATATCGTATGGTATTTGTCTGGCTGACTTATTTAGCTTAGGATTATACCATGTTGTTGCAAATGGCAAGATTTCATTTTTTAATGGCTGAATATATTCCATTATATATGTCACATCTTCTTTATCCATTCATCTATCCATGGACATCTGGGCTGCTTCCATAATTTGGCTATTATATAAAATACTGCAATAAACATAGTGGTGCATATATCCCTTTTAATTATGGTTGTTGTATTTTTTTTAGATAAATACACCGTAGTGAGATTCTGAACTGTAGGGCAGTTCTATTTTTAATTTTTTAGGAACCTTTATGCTGTTTCCAAAGTGGTTGCACCAGTTTGTAATCTCACCAACAATGTAAGAGGGTTCCCTTTTCTCTACCTCCTGGCCAACACTTGTTTCTTATGTTTTTGATTTTAGCCATTCTATTGGGTGTGAATGGATATCTCATTGTGGTTTTGATTTGCATTTCTCTGATGATGAGTGACGCTGCACATCTTTACATGTGTCTGTTGGCCATATCTTTGGAGAAATGTCTGTTCATGTCTTCTGCCCCTTTTAAAATTGGATTGTCTTTTTTGTATCTTGGGTTGAATAAGTTACTTATATATTTTGCCATACTAACCCTTCTTAGATGTGCCATTTACAAATATCTTCTACCATTCTGTATGTTGCCTTTTAGTTTTGTTGTTTTCTTCACCATGCAGAAACTTTTTATTATGATGAAGTCTTCTTCATGTCTTTCCTAAAATGAATTTTTAATAGTAGCAAACACAAGTAAATTAAAAACAATTTCTGAATCAAACAAATTTGGAGGAAGAAAATTATGACATTATAATGCAATATTAAAAATACATTTTGTATCTGACTATGATTTTTAATTATAGTTTTGAGTAAAGTAATGAATCAATTACTTATATTTATAATCGTATCTATAAACGATTTCTTATTTAAATCTGGTGCCTTTCCTAGAATGCTAATACAAAATACACAAAGCATGACATACTCTAGAATTATTTTTCTTATTCTTGACATATCAAATATAAAATATACCTAATATATGATTTTGAAAATGCACAATGATATGGCTTCCAATGGGAATTTTTCAATAAGAATTTGTACTCTTTTTGGCATTTATATTTATAAAGCCAATGTTTTTTTTTAATTTTTTTAAAGTTTACTCACTTTTGAGAGAGAGAGAGAGAGAGACAGAGCACGAGTGGGGAAGGGGTAGAGGGAGGGAGACACAGAATCTGAAGTGGGCTCGAGCCTCTGAGCTGCCAGCACAGAGCCTGATGCGGGGCTCGAACTTACATACTGCAAGATCATGACCTGAGCCAAAGTCAGATGCTTAACCAACTGAGCCACCCAGGCGCCACTAAAGCCAATGTTTTAATGTACATCCTTTTAGTATGAATAAAGAGTTAAAATAATATTGATGTTATTTATTCTGTATGAAATTATACATTCTCAACTTTCTTTGACCCTTTCAAATGAACAATATAGAGCCTGACTTTAATACCAGCACAGAACAATAAGGGTGGAAGTTTTTTGTTTGTTTGTTTGTTTGTTTGTTTTTGTTTTTTTAATTTTTAAAGTTTCTTTATTTTTGAGACAGAGAGAAACAGAGCATGAACGGGGGAGGGGCAGAGAGAGAGGGAGACACAGAATCCGAAGCAGGCTCCAGGCTCTGAGCTGTCAGCACAGAGCCAGATATGGGGCTCAAACTCACGGAGTGCAAGATCATGTCCTGAGTGAGAGTCGGATGCTTAGCTGACTGAGCCACCAAGCGCCCCAAGGATGGAAGTTTTGAAACCAATTTTGTTTTGGAGAATTTTAAATTTGGAAGCTGTTGTAAGAAATACTTATGGAAAACTAGAATTAATTGGATTGACTGTTAAAATTCTTAACTTAGCTGAAATTTGTTTAGAATTAATTTTATTTTGAGTCTATTTTCCAGATATTCAGCAGTTTTCCTATGTATTCTACAATCCATATGTATGGTAATCTTGATAAAATAAGGTGGCTACTGTCTTCACATCTCTGGGACCTACTGAAACATCTTGGGAAGTAATTACTTGGCATTTGAAAAGTAACATTTAATATACCAATCAAGCAGTTATTCTGTCATTATTGATATCAATTCATAATAGCAGAAAAGTTGAAAATAGCCCATGGGGAGAAGATTGTATGAAAAAAAAATAACTAGTTCTTTTGTATGTTGATTTTAAGTGTACATCATATACACTTTACATATACATATACATATTTAATAATATCTGAGACATGAGCTAATAACCAGCTTAAGTCAGTTGCCTCCTCCAATATAGAAAAATTAGCCTATCATTCAATTATATTAATTACTTTTAACTGTTTACTTATTTTTAGAATTGAGAAAATCATTTTATTACTAAAATTAATGAGATTTGTCAGATCCAGCAAAATAAGACCTATGCTTTCTTCAAGTTCCAAATATATGTGAAGAAAAGATAGAAAACTGAATTTCAGTGTGATTGTTATTCCATGAATACAGACTACCAAAAACCATAATATCTTTCTTATTCCCTTGGCTGAAAATACTAGGTAATGCTTATTGACTGCATTCTATATATTGAGCACAGCCCTATGAAGTTAATATTATTATAAAGTCCATTGTATGGATGGGGAAACTGAAGTCCTATGAGGTTAAGTAAAATGCTCATACCCATTCAGTTGGCAAGTGAATTTAGTCATCTAGTTTATCTAGGCTGGAACTCATGCTCATATTTACTAAGCTTATGTGAATCTTCAATGTGTGTTGCTTTTTTTCCCATTAGCATTATTTGACATTTGCTGTTGCTGTTGTTAATCCCAGAAACCAGTATTTCTTACTATACTGGCCAAAATGGTACTTTTATGCCTTATATTTGATTACATTATTCTAACTGTTTATCATGCAGAAAGTTAGTTGTCACCTAAAAGAGTTTCCATTCAGAGTTAAATAACTATGTGTATAGTAGAGTTTTGCTATTATATTCACGTGAATTTTTGATTTTCTGAATAAGTTAATTTTGTTATGTCAAACATAATCAAAATATTCTCACAGATTTAATCAATGTATCATAACCCATTCAAACTATATCAAGTAGGTACTCCGAGCTATTTTTCCTTGATATGTTCACCTTGGTTAATTAAAGCAAAACTATGAAAATTAAAACACCCAGTATATTTTCTATATCCTACATTAGAATATGCTGACAATTTTACTTTATTTCCTTGGTATATGCACCATGGCCCTGATCTTTGTATTATGTAACATTGCTTCCTCAACATCTCCTCAGCGAATAAAAGATCAACTTTAAACCTTGTCAAGTGGTGATCAATATCAGTCTTCAAGGAATAGCTTACAACAATAGAACTTCAGGACTCCTTAAAAAGACACACTGTTCAATTGCTTTAATACATTTCTGTCAAAAACTGTAATACTATGTTTGAATGTAAGGTATTTTGCATGCTATATATAGCATTTACAATGTCAGAAGTGACTGTTCCTATAGGATAGTTTTCTCTTATGAGCTGATATCAACATTTTAAATGATAAATAATAAGATTTTTGTCTATACCAACCACATTAATATATCTAATACAAATCAAGAATAGCTATCCATGGTCTTATTTGTTTTTAACTGCTAGATATTTTATGCAAAAACATTAATTAAGAAGAACATTTTCAATCAAATTCAGTTACTCTACTTTTCAATATAAGGGGACAATAATGTTAATAAAACCTAGTAGTAGGGTTGTTTTTCTTCACTATTTTATGCCCATTTGTGATTAGAAACATATATTAGTTATATTCAGGACAGGCACAAGGGAAGGAAGGGTTTTTATAGAAACCAGAAAAAGCCCAAAGCTATGATTATATTTAAGTTTTTTAACTTAGCCAAGTCCATTATTCATATTTATAATTTAAATAGGCATAGTGCTCTCAAAATATTTAGACCCCTCCTGATTATATTAATATTTGATATTTGATTAGGTTAAAATGCAAATGTGAACCCTCCATATGGTGCAGAGTAGCAAAGGAACAATATGTTCCATGTGGCCAAGCCACCTTGGATCTTTCAATAATAAATATTCACAAGCTCCATTAACACCACATCATCACTACTTAAATTTTAACCTACCAGGTTTTGGGTCAGTGATAAAATTTGGTCAGTATCTATATAACAGCAGAATTAATGCCAGTAGAAATTGCAGGGCATGAGAGTGGACAATTTTGCTGAAATAAGTAAAATGAAATCTTGCAGTAGTATTTTCTGAAATGCAAAAATTGGTTCAAATAAGAAAACACCCTTAATTCTAGAGAGTGAAAGAAAATATCCAGTAAGACTAAAAATCATGAAAAAAAAATAAAACAGTCTAAACAAATTAGGTTCCTCTTTTCTTTCCTTTTAGAAGGCAAAAGGATTCTCAAATAATGGAAGACAGTGATTCTGATAGGCATATATTATTTTAGATATGAGAGCTGGATAGTGAAGTCACTTTTCAAAGGCTATATATTTTAGATATGTTTTTCAAGAGCGAAATAGGTATGAAAAACATTGCTGGAGGGTAGTAATGTTGCTTAGTGCATGGAGAAGAAGATGCCAGAGTAATGGAATTGATCCCGTGATATTTCATGTCGAAGGTGAAGTTCACAGGGTGATTTTTAAGGATGATACCCAGTTTAGAAGAAGAGCAAATACAACAAATAGGGCATTTTGGGTTTGCTCTTCCATCTTCCACTTGGAGGAACCATGTGAGGAATCACAGTTCACCCAAGACTGAAAGTGAGGCTTGGGAACTAGACTAAATGAATTAGTTTGTAAAAGGGATAGGTAGGAGGCCTAAACAGAGTACAAGATCCAAACAGAGTACACTTCAGAACTATCACATGGTTTGCCTGGACAAAGAGATATCTTCCTTTTAAATGTGTTAATTTAGACAGTGAAATGCTGCAATCGTTTTTGTATGATAATAAAGCCAGCTTATGAATAAAATGGACAATAGGCAGGGCACAGTAAATCACAGATAAACATATCTAGAATCTTGGTGACAAGGAGAACAACTTGATGGAACCATACTGAAGTTCACAATATTTCACGACTGATTCAAGTATCCATGCCAATAAATATCTTGTATTAAAGCAAAATGGATTTTTTATTATTTGCAAAACAAGAATCCTAATCAAAGAAGGAAAGAAAGAAAGTAAAAAGAAAGAAAGAAGAAGAAAAAGAAAAAGAAAAAGAGTAAATGGGCCAAGATTTAGTCTCACAATTAATAAAAGAAAAAAGGTGAACACTCACACACACACACACACACACACACACACGCTTACAAGTAACTCAAAGCACATAACTTACTTAAGTGTTTCATGTTATTCAAATTCTAAAATTTCCTAAGTCAGATAATGATCTTTTCTTGTCTTCACTTTCATTATTTTTAGCTCCTTGTTTTTAGCCAGAGTTTTCCCATGTGAGCTGAGCATAGAGAATATTGGAATTTTCCTGTGGATCTTAAAAGTCTTATTCCTTGAAGAATAGGGGACTGCATTATTCATTGAGGAGTTAGGAAATGTCATAGCTTGGCAATTTCACTACCTTTAAGGAGATGGAGGAGGTCAAAGAACTTTGATATTTTGGGCTTCTGATCCCATATGAACCTTTCGTCCTTGTGGTGGTCACTCATCACATGCTTGTACTTAGATGCTACAGTAGCAGTCTCAGCAACTTAATCTGGGGCTTCACTAGAAAGAATTTTCCTTCGCTCTCCACTAACCACCTAATCTTAGCTTATCCCTCTGGGAGCCCACACTCTCAGCATTTTCTTTCACCACTCTGTAGAGTCTGTGACTGCAGTGTAAGCAACACCCGAATGGCTCATTAAAGCTATTATTATTAGCTTTAGACAGTCCCATGAGGTCTGCATCAGCTTTTACCCTATTTAATTCTATCTTTGCACTGAGTAGGACTATATTAGAACAAAGATGCCTTGGTTCCTGAATAAGCAGGAAATAGCATTATTAAAAAAAAAAACAGCAAACAGCATAGAGGTAGAGATAGCAATGGATTTAGTAGGGTTTTAACAAGTTACATTGATGATGAAAATTAAGATTATTTCCCAATATCCCAAGAGAAGGAAATTCATAATTAACAGGGCTTTTATTATCCTCTTTAAAACTGCATATGAAGTATTTTGACATGACTAAATAATATGCTGCAGACCTGAAAGTTCTATTACCTGGAATATCTCTTTCTAGTGTTTGTGGTTTTCTGACTCATTAGTTTTATTTTGTGACCCCTCAGCCCACTACTGAGTCCCCTATGAATTATTTCTGAGAGTTCTGAGGTGATGTCTTATATGTGCTCAATGAGTCCAATGTTGGTGCTCTACTCTGCCAGGTTCTTGTCTTACTCAGTGCTCCCATAGACTCTGCCTCTGCCCTAGTGGGTGTCAGAGGTCTCCGAGAACATTCTCCTGCTTCACTATACAGCTGGTGTTCCACTGTTTCTCTCTCAGGTAGGTGGTAGCTTTCCACAAGCCTCCACCTCCTTTGTCATCTCTCCACCTCAATGCCTGGCCCAGTAGTACTCAAAAATGTTCTCTGATGACTCAAAGCTGTGAGATTTTGCACTAATTTTCAGGAAATTGCAGTGAACATCTATCTCTGATTTTAGTTACATGATATTATGGGGAACACACCACAGCGCTGCCTGGGTACCAAGGTGTCACAGAGTCCACTGAAATGGCACTTCTAGTCCTTTTTCTCTCTAAGGCATGGACCTAAAAGACTGTAGACAAAGATACGTGCAAGTTACCATGTTTTACTAAGAGCTACACTCTAGACTTTCTTATTAGGTCACATTTGTTTTGTTTAGCTCAGTCCCTTAAAATGAGTTGCTTCCCATGGGAATCTCCAGATTTCCACAAAATAGAATTCTGTTTGCTCTATCACTTTAGATCTTCACATGTGCCCCAAATTACCTATAACTCAACAGCGTACAATTTAGAATTGTAGCTCAAATTAAGCTAGTTCATACTTCTGCTATTTTTATCTACAGTCTACTTGAGTAGCAGGAACTGAGTCACTCATAAAAAGTAGGTTTGCAAATTCATGAACATTTTCAAATTTATTGGAATTATCTTCAACTAAAAACTGAAAACCTCACTCAATACACTAAACATTGTAATTCAATTCAGAATTAAATTAATAGCATCCTAGTTTGACTGCCTCTCTGTAAGTTCGAGAGTCATTTCTTTCCCTATACACGTCTAAAGCCTTCAACCATCTGCAAATGCATTGTCAATTCCTTTTTTTTCAGTGATCCTGATTTATAGATTTTATCCTGTCTCTTCTTTACCAGATTATTCTCTTACAATATGAACATATCCACACTGTACATTTTCTAATGAAAAAGGGGAAAGAGTTGGCCTCAACCCTATGACACACTCAAGGTAACCTCCTTCCCTTCTTCCTTGCCCAATCAAACCTCATTTATATTTCCTTACTGTTTTAACTTGCAATCTAGTTTCTGCCTCCCAACCCTCAAACCAAGTTGACATCACAGGGAAAACACACCCAAATTAAAAAAAAAATCTCACTTTTCTCCTTCCCTCAGTTGCCTGTCGAATCAATCTATTGTCTGAACACAGTAGAAAGCAGAGGACAAGAGTCTGTTGATGCAGTTGGCCTCCTAGTGCAAATGAAAATTTCCAACCAAAGTGTTCTTGCCAGTATCATACCCATTTCTTTGGAACTGCTCCAAACTCATAGTGCTGGCAGAAAAGATGGATTTAAATAGCTGTAGTTGTAACGTATATTCCTGTTCTCATGACCACAGCTAGTTCGGGTTGGAACATAATCATTGTCTAAAAAGAATTGATCATATTCTGTTTCCAGGAAATTTGCATTTAGGGCACAGAAAGCCAAGCACTAAGATGCTGCAACAGTAAGATCTTGCAGAATATGGGCACGAGCCAGCGACATGGTGAGATGAGGTCTGAACAAGCTGTTTTAAGCAAAGGCATCCTCTCAGCTAGAGGAGACAGGAACAGAAATGTCCAGGAAAAATGAGTTCAGAATCCACTAGCCTCCAGATGAGTAGCTAACTAATAACTTCATACTTCTGAATGAGGTCAGTTTTAATTTATGTAGAATTCTATTTTATTTATTTTTTTAAGTTTTATTTTTATTTATTTTGAGAGAGAGATAAAGAGCAAGTGGAGGAAGGGCAGAGAGAGAGGGAGACAGAGTCCCAGGCAAGTTCCACATTGTCAGGACAGAGCCTGATGTGGGGCTCAAACTCACAAGCCGCAAGATGATGACCTGAGCTGAAATAAAGAGGCGGACTCCTCACCAACTGAACTGTCCAGGCACCCCTAGAATTTCTATTCTTTCTGAAGTACATTTTTTAATATGAGCAAACTTGTCGAGTTTTCTTCCTTCCAAATGATGCATAATTAAGACTATTCAAAGAAAGATAACAAAGGATTTATTTTTTTAAAAAAAAGAAAAATCAAGGAGAAGTTTGTATGTTTCTACAAAAGACACAGAAAAATATATATTGAAAAAATATATTTTCCGAGTGAACACACTTTACTGAATTATACGGTAAATTGACTTAATTCTTATATTCTAGATTAGTGCCCAATCACAGTTTTTTAAAGTGTGAGTTTAGTCAGATATTTATTCCTATAAACCCTCTATCGACAACCAATCAGATTTTGAATAAGTATGTGAATCAACACCTGCCAGAAAAGCATATTGATTATTAACTGACATCAATTAAAAAGAAACTGACAGTAGTGGCCACTTCTAAGTATTTAGCGTAGAATCTAGGGTTTCTATTTCCATTCTTTATGCCCTCTTATGTTTCATTTTGACCATAAAGTTATTAAGAAACAACACTAGTTAAACACGTCTTTTGAGTGTTTCTTAGACAGCTAAAGGGAACTGAAGATAAGTTACCAAAATTATTTATATATTTACCTATGGAACTACATTTCCACTTTTGGAGTCACTATGGCATATCTCTTTAGCAGCAGCAGGCGATGAGAACTCAAGAATTCTTTTTGTATACTACTTATATAATGTACAATTAAAACCAAGTCAGTTTCACTCACTACAACCGTGTATACTGTGTAGAGCACACCTCCAGAAAGTACTATTTATATAGACCATGACGGGAATGTTCATTTCCTCTCCTAGCTGGGCAATGTAAAAATTGAACAATCATTCAATTGAACAATTGAACAATCATTGCCAGGACTTGGCAATTAGGTCACATCTACCAGAACAATTAGATGCTTTAGGTTTGTGTTTCTGAAAGCTCCCAAAGGGCAGGACTCTTGTTCTTTTAGTTCACTGTGTATCCACACCTCCAAGACTAGTGCCTTGGATATGATAAGATTTTGTTGCATGAATGAATGCTAAAAGCAAAACTATTAAAATCGCTTGTGTCATTTAATGAAAGAACACCAGAAAGCTGACCTCCCTCTAAATGTCCTACATAACCATATGAAAGACTGGGCATAAAAATTAACTGACTATTGGAAACACAATATTTTGGAACCATCATTGTGGATTTGCATCTAGTCACAACACTAAATGGGCAGACTAAATTCTGGATGGATGTACACAGGGAAAACTCCAATCCTGCACTCTCAACCCAACTGTCAAATAGAGTCTTTCTGGTAAGTTTATGGCCAATAACACTTAGGGAAAAAAACTTGAATGAAAAAAATAAGATAGGAGATTTACAGAGTATTTTGTCTGCTCTACACCATGGCAAATAATAATTTAACTAAAACTTTGAAAATTAAATAAAATCTAAAGCTCTCTTTGAGCCTTTAATTAAACTTACTCGTATTATAGATAAAGCAGGATGGTCTAACTTGTAGAGGAAATGGAGATTATAAAGTATGGAAATATGGTTTACTCCTTAAAATTATGTATTTTGAGGGGCGCCTGGGTGGCTCAGTCGGTTGAATCTCCGACTTCGGCTCAGGTCACGATCTCACGGTCCGTGAGTTCGAGCCCCGCGTCGGGCTCTGGACTGATGGCTCAGAGCCTGGAGCCTGCTTCCAATTCTGTGTCTCCCTCTCTCTCTGCCCCTCCCCCATTCATGCTCTGTCTCTCTCTGTCTCAAGGATAAATAAACGTTAAAAAAAATTTAAAAAAAATTATGTATTTTGTAAGGCATCAATATAAGGTTTCACGATATCTTCATTGTGAAAATTAACATTTACCAAGTCAGTTCCTTGTGCCTTTATATATGATACCTTTCAATAAATGCTACATGATAGTGTGTGTTATTCATAAAGGAATTAGATAGCTATTTAGATCTGCTAAAGTTCATACAAAAGTTAACATGTACGGGAGGGAAGACAAATTAGTAAAGCTATTAATTGTGTTGCTGAGTCTAATCATTTGTTTGTTTTAGCTAGAATTTTCTGCCTTTATTGCAGTCATTAGTATTGACAGTGAATAATCTTGTGTTGAAAATTCCTCATTAGGTTAGGATTTTTTTTTTTAATTTGTTGCAAAACCTGGGATTCTGTCAATAGGGGTGGATATAGTGATACTTATAATAAAGTCATGGGGTCTAACTTAAGCTAAGAAATTATTTTCCATAATAGAACCATGAATAGAGTTCATAATTTTGCTGATGGTTCTTCTCTCTGCAGACATTAGCCATCTAAAGGCAAGAGCATGTTGTAAATCAAGTAATGCTTCCATTAATCATAATGGGAGTTAAATGTATGTCAAGAGAATGAATCCCCTTAGGTATTTAAAATGAGTTTCAGTTACTATACATCTGTTGATATAGCTTGGTAAGGTATTTTCACACTTTGAAAGAATCACCCCTTTCGGCAAGATTAAATAAGAAAGCATCAGATGAGCATGTCTTTGCCAAGCTTCTGAATTTCAAACGCTCCTGAGGACTCCAGGAAGCATGTGAAGCAGCATCTGTGAAATTTGCACAGGAGGCTGGGAGAGTGATCCAGACTGCCTGCACCTCAGGTAACTTAAAGACACCCAGCATAACACACTTTCTGCCAGCTACCTGCTGTAGCCCCACCAGATCTCCAAGCAAGGCAGAGTTCCTCACCCAATGCAAAAATGATAAATTTGTCTTCTTGCCAGGTTTATGTAAATACAATGAATTGAATTGTCTGACTTACTTTTTATAATTAAGTCATATATATATCCAGCAAAGGCAAATAGTTTCCTAATTTAGGGCATTGTTACCTTTATAAAGAAAAAAATTATTGGAAAACTGTATCTATGGATGCCTTACAGAGATTAAAAACGAAGAGGAAGAAGAAATCCAAACAAAGTTGTTTAGAACTCTTTGGCCTTTCATGATGTTCCGGTTTCTCTATAATAAAATTAAGGATTAAAGGTTTAACGTATAAATGCAGAAGTACTTCTGCACTGAAACATCTTCATTTTTATGTAATTGGAATTTCAGAGTAGCTGGAACCATAATACTTAATGGTATGAGAATAATAAAAATGAAGGCTAAGAGATAAGAGACTAGGAGGGAATAAATAAGTGTGTGTGGAAGACATCATCAGCATTAAGAATGTTTAATATTAACATTAAGAATGTTAAGGGCCAAAGACTAAATCCCACAGTTTTGCCAAAGTTTCATACAAAGAACAGTAATAGAAAAAAAAAAGAAGCCAAGAGTCTAGAGGTACTAGCTTTCCATGATTGACGTGTGGACACTATAGATAAAGGCTAGTAATATATGGGTGGGACCATACGTGCCTCAGGGTGGATATGTTTTGTCATGACTAGTCACATTTCACATTTGATATTTAAATAAATGGCACAGAAAGGAAATACATAGTGAGATTCATAATTTTGAAAATAACACCAAACTTTTGGCAAGATAGCAAAATATCAAGTTAATCACTATAAACGAGGAAGATTTTATGAGGCTGTGCAGGTGGTTAAAAAAAGTGGCAGAGAGATTTGAACACATACAAGTGTAAGATAAGTACTGAAGTATAATATGAATGCATGTGTAAGATGCCAGTAAGACCAGGAAAAGGATTTAGGCATCATTTTCCTGATGACGGTAATCCAATATGCTACGTGTTAAAAACACAATCCAAAAATATTTCATCACTGAAAACGCACTGGAAACAAACAGAGGAAAATGGTTAGGTATTAAAGTGTATCTAATATGGCAGGCACTAGTCTAGGCTCTAAGGATAAAACACCTGATAAGGTCCCTAATTTCATGGAAGTACAGTCCAAGGTAGAGGAAAGACTACTACCAGTATGTATATTTCAGGAATGTCAAAGCATGCACCTGGAATTTTCTCCCTGCAGATGTAAGCAAAGCTCACTTCTTCCGCTTCTTCAGGTTTTGGCCCAAATCCCATTCTCTCGGAGGCTTTTCCTGAGCACGTATTTAAAATTGCAATGCTGTTACTGTTGCCCAGCACCCTCCGTTTTCTCGCTTTATTTTTTCTATAGAACACTTATCACCACTAACGTATCAATGATTTTACTTGTTTATTTGTTTATTACCTATGTCTGCCAACTGGGATGTACATTTTACAGATATGAGCTTTTGTCTGTTTTATTTACCGCTATAACCCCAATGTCTGGAAGAGCCCTAGGCACTATAGGGACTTAATACATTTTATTGAACTAATGAGTAATGTCATGTTTTGAAGAAACTAAACTAAACCAATTGGATGGAGATTCGTATGGGTTGAGGATTATGTTAGATAGTGGGGTCAAGAGGGCCATTTAAGTAGATGATGAGAAATGAGAAGGAACCTGTCCTATAAAGATCTGGGGAGAGGCAATGTCAAAAGGAAATAGCAAGTTTAGAAGCCAAAGGCAAATATGAGGTAAGAAAAGGGTTGTAAGGCGGGGGGGGGGGGGGGGTGGGGAGTAGGGGTGGGGACAGAAGACAAGATGGAACCATCAGAGAGGCAACAGCCAAATTAGGTATTGCCTTGTAGGCCATATAGTGTTTGGGTTATATTTTGAATACAATTAGATATTGTTAGAATTTTTTTTAAAAAAATACACTCTTTAGCTGTTATATAGGGTATTGATGAAAGGAATATAGTGAGGAATAATAGAAACGGGGGGAACCTTCAAGAAGCTTTGGCAGTGGTACAAATGTTAGTAGGTTACGGCAGTATAACAGCATTGGAGATAGTAAGGGAGGGGCAAGATCCGGGTCAAATCCTTATTCAACTCACAAGCTTAGTGATACTGGGCAAGCTATTTAATCACTACAAGCTTTGGTTTATCAATAAAAGGGGAATAGTAAATTTCTTACTTTGAGTCTTGGATGATTAGGTCATGGTAAAATATTTTTAGGTTAAAAAAACTTAAATCTGATGATTTTTGCATGGACTAATTCTCCAGATGTAAAGATATACGTGCATTATTAGAAACACATGGTAGGATACCCACTAGATATAAATAACAGATACGACATTTATTCCCTCTTGGAATATATGATTCAGAGCACTTAAAATTTGGACATATGCCTGAAAACCACCTGCAGATGAAACAAAATACCTCAGAGAGACTCAGAAACTGGGCATATCAGGAGCACATGCTCTGATCTGATTTCAGCTCCTCTTCTAGAATTAATGCTCCCCATAAGCCTGCTTTTATAAGTTAATGCAAAAGAAGGTGAGGAGTCCATTTACCCAAAGCCTGTCAGAATTTCAGCCCCTATTCTGTTCAAAGAGAACATAAACTAAAAGATTTTATTACTATTGTTCACCTTATATTGATAAAATTATTCTCGAAAAGTTATATATTCACAATTAAGACAAAGAATCAGAACTTATGTGACTAATATACAAAACCGGGTTTCTAATATTGATAACACTCTCTTCAGTATTGTCATATTTATTTTCAAAAACTAACTTAAAGACAACTATTGAGTTAAAGACAAACTATTATGATTTTCTTAATATTACTGTCATTTTAAATATCATTTTCACTGCTATGGAGTAACACCTAACTCCACAAGCAACTGTGAAGCAATATGTAAACCACTGAAAGAAAAATGAAGTGCTCAAATAAAAGTATAAAACACTATAAATCATGAGTAATAAACAGTTACACTGTAACATAATCCTTTTATCAATATCCAAGGCCCTAGGACTTATTTATTCATTTATTCTTACAGAAAGAGCCCAAATTTGATTTATTTATCTCATTTCAATTAAGGAAAAGCTGCCAAATCTGTTTGTATGGTAAATCCCAAAGATCTGTTAAGAAAAATAATCCAAACATGGAAACAAGGCAGATAGTTTTTACTATCATCTTGGAGCACTGGAGAGCAGGCTCCCCCAGTATTCCTCCTCTAGGGGAATGTACCTTTGTTTGACTTGCTATTTACTATAGACTTACAGCCAGAATTTATAAAGGTTAGTATCTACTTGTATATCGTTGTCTAGTAGAGAAGCAAATGATTTCTTTCCAATATAAAGTATAACCACACACTTTGCAGTTTTAATGACCTATTGGACGTTAAACTATTTTGTGTCTATAGCTAATTTATTTCCTTATGCCCTTTCCAACTAACTATAAAAATTCGTGTGTCTCAAATGTTCTCAATCTACCTTACCATCCTAGTGGGTCCTTCATTAATTAATCAAATACATCTTTGATATGTGCTCACTATATATTTGTTTGAAACATGATTTTGACAATAAAAGTTACACTGACAATTTTCAAGCTTCCAACAAAATGTTGAAGCAGATTAAGCCTAATTTATAAAAAGAAAAAAACTATCCTGTGCACTTTTATTTTTCTTTGAATTTTGGATTAACTCCTAAGGTGCAATAATTTACCTTCACTAAATTTCTTTCTTGATCTCTGGTTTTATTTTTGTTTCTGGTTCTTGGCAAAGTTTGGTCCTTCTGCTGGTTGGTTCATGTTGAAAGAATCATTCCCTATAGGGAACAGCAATGGTTGAGAATCAAATTTTTTGTTCTGACCATTTGGTGATCTCTGGCAGGAACCTCTCTAGGGTTGGAAATGAAAAAACATTTATTTGTTAGTCTTCTTTTTCCTTGTTCTGCTCTTTATCCACAATGACTTTAATCAATTAAAACATTTCATGCCCACTGGAAAGAAGAAACACCTTTGAGATCAGGGAAATGAGCTTTTATGTTCCATTTATAAAAATCTTGGTTAAGATGCAGACCACAAACTGCAGGTTCTCTGTGTGTCTCAGTATCTATAATTGAGGAAAGCCTTTATTCCTTATATAAGAGTTTGATTTTTTCTTTTTCTTTTCTTTTCTTTTTTTTTTTTTAAGAGAGAGAGAGAACTAGTTGGGGAGGGGTATAGGGAGACGGAGAGAGAATCTTAAGCAGGCTTCATGCCCATCACAGAGCCCGACATGGGTCTTGATCTCTTGACCATGAGATCATGACCTGAACCATGATTAATTTGGAGGCTTAACTGACTGAGCCTCCCAGTTGCCCTGGTGACCCTGAGTTTGAAACATTTTTGTTCCTCATCAGTGTACACAAATTAGATTATAACTTCTCTTAAATAAAAGAATTTCTATATTTACATTTTATAGAAAAGAAAATAAAGCCAATAGTAAAAAGTAACATAAGATTTCTAGGGATGGAGAAGGAAGAAATGACTTCGCACAATTTGAATGTGCTAGTCTTAAACAAGGAAAACAAGTTTCTCTCAAGTTAACTAACTCAGAACCATTTTATGTTAGAATTCAAGTTTACATAATCAAGGTGAATCTCAGTTAAGGCAGGCCAGTTTTATAATCTTGGTTAAAATGACAATAGTTTCATCTGATCTTAATCATTTGAATTATGATACAAATATGCATCATATTTTTAAACATGCTTTTGGCTTATTTCTCACGAAATATTAATTAATATGAACTTTCTAAACTTCTTATTTTGGTATATAGATCACATAAACTAATAGTACTACTATATTAATGTTTAAGATTATAGAATATGTATATTGTTAAAACACATTAAATTATAATTTAGTGAACTTCTAGGAATTCAACAGTGCTCTTACTCTCCAGGATGTCAGTTTAAACATAATTTCTCAGATTATTAGTTAATTTAAATTCCTGGGACAAAACTAGATTGAATAAATTGTAACTTTTGGATACCTGAATAATTACTAAATAAGAAAAAATTCAGAATTCCTGCCCAATTAATATATATCTAATTTTGTTTTATAATTTAAAATGTCATAGAATGACTATTCCTTTTGGTCTTGTTTATAAATGTTTATTTTTGCCATTTAAGAAAATGTTAAAGAAATAGTTTAATCTGTAATAGTTCTCACTATATATTTTTTTTTCACTCTCCTTCCTCTATCCCTCTCTCTCCCCCACTGCAAGGGAAATTACTTTTGTCCTAAAACAAAATGCCAGTGTCTTCCAGAATGGGAAAAAGATATACAGTAAGACAAAACTTAAGTGAATAATGCAATCTGTAGAATGTTTGGGTAGTTAATTGTATTTGCCTTAGTTTACAATTTCTTATGAGTTGAATTGTGTCCCCCCAAGAGATGTATTAGAGTCCAAATCTCCAGGTCACTTGTAAATGTGACCTTATTTAGAAATGATCTTAGCAGATATAATCAAGTTCAGATGAGGTCTTAGGGTAAGCCCTAATTTGGTATGACTGGTATCCTTACAAGAAAAGGAGACTGGTACGGAGGGGAGAATGCCATGTGAAGAAGCAGACAGTCAAAAGGAGGAAGAAGGCCCTGTGAAGAGGGAGACAGGCATTGGAGTCTTGTTGCCACAAGCCAAGGAATGCCTGGGGCCACCAGTAGTTGGAAAGAGCAAGGATGAATCCTCCTTTTGTAGGCTGCACAGAGAGCATGGCTCTACCTATAGACTTCTAGCTTCCGGTACTGTGAGAGAATAAACTTCTGTTGTTTAAAGCAACTGAAATGTAGTAATTGGTTATGGTAGCCCTGGAAAACTAATATACAATATCTGTAAGCATTGAATCTGAAAATGAATGGTGACATTCATCAAAACATCAAAGTTGACTCCTTTTTTAGGGTTTGTTCATTAAAAAGGAAACATTTGTGGTTTCTCAATTGCTAAACGTTATGTTAAAAGCAAAATGAAAATTTTGGTTTTCTCATGGATAAAAGAACTAATTGGTCTTAGGGTATTCAGTCTGTCCTTAACAAATAGTAATAAGTACTAATTTTTATCTTTTGGATAATCTTCCCATATATCAGAGACAATATTTTGCCAGAATAATTTCCTGTGGTTTCTTTGGTCTTGGTTTTATCCTTGATTACTTTTAAAAGCAAACAATGAGTATTCCTTGCTTCAGAAAAAGCTATGTTTCCTTAAATGTGTATTTCCTTTTTTTAAGTATATATTTTTAAATATTATATTGTCCTTTTGGTTAGTAGGTGATTAAGCTAAAATTGTTTTTCTCAGGCATGCGTGTTCATATCTTAATCGAATGTTCATAACTTCTTTGATAACTCATTTGATTTTGCCATCTCAAGATCTTACGATAAATTCAGCAGAAAATATAATTTTCAAGATGTCTTTTATGCCCAAAATTATCTTTGATTTTCCCAAATGGCTATTTGCAACACCATAATCATTTTTTCTTTCACCTGAAAAAAGGAGGATACCAGAAATAATTAAATTTGTTTTGTGTGCTTCTTTATTACCAATTAGCTGAACAAGAGAAGAAGTGTCAGATAAAAGGTGAAGCTAGCCTTTCTTAGGTTAATTCTAAACAAGTAAAAATTACTAGTATAAATGTCTTAAAATTACATTTTAAGATGTATCGATTTCCCTGGGAATGTATCAATGCCTTCATTGCCCAGAATATGTTCTTACCCTGAAGGGAAACAGTAATCAGTTTCTTAGAAAAGAGTTATTTATTTCACTCCAAAACAATCTTGTCCATTATGATACTGTTCGTTACTGTAAAGAAAAACAGTCTGTATTCAGTCCATCAAACAGGTGATTTCTACTTTGCCCCTCATGCTTGCCTGAAGGCTCCGCTACAAACTACAGATTTTGTTGAATTGTTAGCAATGAAGGACAGTCTTTCTGGGGAAACAACAACTATATCAGGTATTTTGTTTGCTTCCTTGTTTCCAGAGAGAGAAAGAGACAGTGCGCATGAGCAGGGGAGGAGCAGAGAGAGAGAGAGAGAGAGAGAGGGAGAGAATTCTAAACAGGCTCCCTGCTGTCAGCGTGGAGCTCAGTGTGGGACTCGGTCTCATGACCATGAGATCACGACCTGAACCAAAATCACGAAATCAGACGCTTAACCAACTGAAACACCCAGGACACCCACTGGCTTATTGTACATTAATTGACTTTGTCTCTAATATAGCAAACTTATATGCATCCTGAGAGATTATATTGTTTGTTTTTCAGACTCTTAAAGGAGCTTTGCCATTCTTGATCTATAAGGATATATAAATATTATCTTTGAGATATATCTTTGAGATATATATATATATAAAATTTTGAAATCCAGATAATGGAGATGTTAAGAGCTACATATTGCTATCAAAAGCACAAATAAGAGATATCTATTTTAATAGCTAGTGAGATTGACATTAAAACTACTATACATGAAAGAAGTTCCTTTCTAAAGGGGTTAATGATTTGTTACTATAGAAAATTTTAATCAATTTTTAGAAAAGAAAGATTTGAATTGTAAGGATTTTACACGTTTATTAAAATATGTTAAATAAGCATTTAAAACCAAAGGCAAGTTAGAAAATTGTATTTGTATACTATAAAACTGACAAAGATCATCTTGAAGGGCTTCAAGAGCTCTTAGAAAGTTGTATGAAAATATAAATATCTTACGTTCTAACAATGGGCAAAGGATATTTGGAAAAGAGAAAATATAAATAGTATACACATAAAAATGTTCAACTTCACTGGCAAAGGAACTGTTAAAAGCTACTTCTACACTGCTATCAAAAGCAAAAATCAGAGATATCTGTATATTAATAACTACTGACATCACCATTTTTAATTATTATACACTATTATTATATAAATATGCTCCTTCCTAAATAAGTTAATGATGTGTTACTACATTTTACAACATTCAAAGTGCTAAAATTCGATGTTAAAATTCAATGTTACAACAGCTGTAGTAAGCGATTCAACTTTTTGTTTTATAATGAGATGATTTCTTTTCTCTTGAAAATAGTCCCACATGTATGCATTTAATGTCATAAATTTGTGAGGTGGTTAACCAAATGAAGTGGTATATTGATTTCAACCCAGATGGATGTCAGTCTGAATCTACTCAGATTTGTTTTACTATAATTTAAAAACAATTTTTTAATTTTATTTATTTATTTTGAGACAGAGTATGCCCAGTGCCTGCATGAGGCGGGGAGGGGCAGAAAGCGAGGGAGAGAGACAATCCCAAGCAGGCTTCAAGCTGACAGTTCAGACCCAAATGCAGAGCTCAGTCTCAGTAACCATGGGATCATGACCTCAGGAACCCAGCTATCATGACCTGGGCCAAAATCAAGAGTCAGACAACCAACTGAGCCACCCAGGCATCCCATGTTTTACTATAAGTTTTTAATTTAAGAATATGCCTACTATAATATATTGAAAAAATACTTCAATATAAAGCGTTAAGAACATTATATAGAAATTCTTGATTATTATAAGATAATTTACACAACAACACATGTCCTTTTGAATAACTGAAATAATTCAGATATTTTATAGGCATAACTATAGGCTATATAGTTAAGTCAATTGTAGTATACCAATTCAAGGAAGTGTTTTGTGATCACTAAAAGCAATTATTAAGAGGACTGTGTAATAATTTAGATAAATTCTATTTTGTAATATAACAGAAATAATATAGTTATATTATTATAATTAACATTTGTGTGCAAAAAGTTAAGAATGAAATGCTCTAAAATGTCATATATTTTCAGTTTCCTAAATGCTATGTAATATTGTTAAATTTCATATTATCAGATATTTAATTGATTCAAAAAACAATTTATGAGTCCTTTATATGCATTGGTTATATTGAAGTGATGATAGCCAAATATATTTTAAAATATGAATAATGCTGTTATCAGTAAATTCGGTTATCCTCAATAGCTGGTATATAGTAAGTACCCAAGAGAAGTCAGGTGACGGAAACCTCAAATTTGTCACCAAAGATGAATCCATTTGAGTTACTCTTACTTTGGCAATTTTAGCTTTTATTTAATTATCCATTTGGTTCCGTGAAGAACTGCAACAAATCTTAGAAGGATAAATCACTCTTTGTTTTGCAACATTGACATGTCTACATATGGTAATCGCATGAACTTTCTTTCTTCTAAGATCACATAGATTGTAGAGGCAACTAATGGGGATGAAAGAATGTTCCTGACAGTAGTGTGGAGACTCTCACACCATGTTAAGAAAGAAAAAGGAGCTAGGGCCATCCAAAGCAGCGTTTCATAGCGCACCCTCAAGTCTGACATTCTCCTCCAGGCTCCTGCTAAAAAATTTGCTTTTAAAAAAAGATATCAATAAGTTATATGGAAATCTAAGAATGCCTATCTCCACTGTGGAAACAAGATTCAAGTAAAGGTGCGCTGAGGGAGGATCCGTGATGTACCTCGGGTCAAAGATGTCCCTGCTATGAAGGAAGAGTTGCCTGTGCTTTGAAACAACGGAATTTAAGCCTAAGAGAGGCCAGTGGGACATTGCCCTCTCAGAGTCATCCCGGCCACGGTGCAGAACTTTGTAAGATGCTGCATGAAGTGCAGATTGGTGCTTAGACGCGGAGTGAGCTTTGTGAAAAGGCGCGCCCTCATCAAAGAGCTGTGCCACAGTGGTTCAGAGAGCGTGCTGTCAGACTGTAAGAATTCAATCCCAGCTCCACATATTATTCACCGTATCCCTTGGCCAATGACCTCTCCCAGCGGTTCTCAAAGCTTTAGCGTGCATCAGAGTCACCTAGAGGCCTACTGAAAACACAGGTTGCTGCTTCCCACGCCCAGAGTTTCTAATTCAGTGTGTCTGAGATTTGGCTCCAAACTTTCAAGTTTTGAAGGGATGCCAAACCTGTAATCTGGGAACATTCTTTGAGATCTAGCGTTTCACGTCATTATACTCATCTATAAAATACTAATAAGCAGAGGTCCGGTGTATGGATTAAGTGAAATAATCTATTTGGGGCTCTGCTATGGTGCTGGCTCCACAACAAGCCCTATCATTAACTAAAATGAATGTACAGTATTCATGCATCTATTCATCAAACTTTTTACTGAGTCCCCTGTTCTGGGCCAAACAGTTAATTATAGCAATGAATGGATTATCAAGTTATGGTAATCCTGTCATCACAGAGCTTAACTAGGGATGTGAGATAGACTGAGTGTCCCTGTCCCCTCCCGCATCTGAATTCATATGGTGAAAGCTACTCCCTGATGTGGTGGTGTTTGGGATAGAACTGTTGGAAGATGATTGGGTCATTTAGGGTAGAGCCTCATGAATGGGATTCTTGTACTTAGAAAAAAGACTCCTGGGTGGCTCAGTCGCTTAAGCCTCCGACTTTGGCTCGGGTCATGATCTGGCAGTTCGTGGTTTCGACCCCCACCTCAGGCTCTGTGCTGACAACTCAGAGCCTGGAGACTGCTTAAGATTCTGTCTCCCTCTCTCTCTCTCTCCCCCCCCCACCCCCAACTCGCTGTCTGTCTCTCTCTCCCAAAAATAAACAGTAAAAAAAAAAAAAGAAAAGAGGGGCCCCTGGGTGGCTCAGTCTGTTAAGCGTTCGACTTCGACCCAGGTCATGATCTTAGGGTTTGTGAGTTTGACCCCGGCGTCAGGCTCTGTGCAGATAGCTTGGAGCCTGGAGCCTGCTTCGGATTCTGTGTCTCCCTTTCTCTCTGCCCCTCCCCAGCTCATGCTCGCACTCTGTCTCTGTCCAAAATAAATAAACTTAAAAAAAAATTTAAAAAAAGAAAAGAAAAAAGTCCCCAAAGAGCTTTCTTGCTTTTCCACCATGTAAGAACACCAAGAAAAGACAACTATCTCTGCACCGATAAGCTGATTCGCACCAAATACCTAATCTGCCTTGATTTTGGACTTCTCAGCTTCCAGAACTGTGAGAAAAAAATTCTGTTGCTATAAGCTACTTAGTCCATGCTATTCTGTTATAGCAGCCCAGATAAACTAAAGGTGACAAATGGTAAAGTAATAATTAAACCAGTTAGGTAGTATGTCAGATGGTTATTAAAGTCGTATCAGTGCTATTACTGTTGGTGATGTCAGGGGGCTGGTGAAATAGGACCATCAGGCAAGGTCCTTCTGAAAGTGATATTTATATAACTACTTGGAGGAAGTGAGGGAACGAACCATTCAGTCAGTGGGAGAAGAACACTCTAGGTGGAGAGAATAATATTATTTTTGCAATATGTAATTCCATTGAAAGAAGAAGGAAGGTGAGAAACAGAAGAGAAACTGTAGGTGTGTAAGGAAAAGTCCCAAGAGGATGTATACAAGAAAGTGAACAAGGATCAGTTTTCAGAATCCATATGATTTTTTCCTTATTTTGTTTTTGTTTACCTCAAGTTTTTGCATAACTGTTTAACAGTGTCAGCTACGTAATTTGTGGGGTCTATTGCTAGATGAAAATGTGGAGCCCTTGTTCAAACAGCTGAAAGTGTGCTGTTAGCTGTCTCTCTTCTTGCACATTCCTTCTCTCAATTTGGTATGGTATTTTTTGTTGCTGTTATGTAATGTCATTCTCATCCTGCATTTTACCATTCTTCATCATACCATGTAATCCTAGCTTTAAATGCAAAAGTTGGAGCATTTGACTTTCACCAGATCACCAAAATTTCATAAGTCATATTTCATAGTTCGTGCACACCCATATGTTTCTTATTACCAGAACAGTAGAAACACTGCATAAAATTAACCCCACTTTATTTCACGTCCAGATATGTGCACACCCTACCGGTACTTTCTACATGCTGTGGACTAAGGAAGAGCTGAACAGAAAAGGAACTATGTGTTTTCCTATTATTCCCTTTATTTCCCTGTCATCATTTTCAGTGCAGGTGGTTGGCTAACAACTGAAGTAGTATGAGCCAGAAGTGGCATGACAGGAGTCTCTTGGCATTTGTATTTTTTTAGGCCACAATCGCCTTCTTGTGTCCCAAGCATGCTTTAGTTTGAATGGCAAGTGTGGCCTCTCAAGGCTGTTAGGGTCTCTGTCATCTAAGTCTCTCTTCTAAGTTACTTTATACTGGCTTTAAGTCTTTCTGTTCTCCCCTGCATTGTGGGTTCACCAGTATTCTGGATTTGGGGGGCATCATGAATGCTGTAAGCAATGGCGAGGCTAGGAATGGTGAACTTCCATTTGCATAAGTCTTTTGTCCCTTCAGGCTTCACTAACAGGGCACAGTTTTCAAAGTAAAGTTGCTAACCATTTGGAAGGAAGAAGCAGATCCCTGAGCTAAGCACAGTACCTTTCTGAGCATGAGGCCTTGCTTGGTCGCACAGGTCACATGCCCATAAAGCCAGTTCTTCATTATAACTTTAAAAATCACATCCTCTGGTTATACTAAATAATCATAATGTGCATGTGAAACCAAATATTAAAGCAATTAGAGTTTTAATGAAGTCACCAGGCTATAATAGACGTTGACTCAGTTAAAAGTCTATCTATGGACTTTTTTTTTCTAGGATGTGTAGAAAGTATTCTCTGAGCTCCTTCATTTCCCCATCACCAAGGGGAGTGGAAGTGTCTTTATCTCAAGCCATAAAAGAGATCTCAGATGAATGACATGACAAACCACCCATGTTTTTCTTGTGGCTGGAGGCTCTGTGACCTGGTGTCTGGTCCATGCCTCAAAAGGCTAGAATAGTCAAGAGTAAAGCAAGAGAGACAATAAAGGGCTATGATTGGGAAAAATAAAATGATTCATGGTGGAATATGTCAATGGTCACTGCTTTCCATAGACCGTATGTGGCTGGTGGGAATCAGCAGGCAGAGATAAGCCCTGTCCCAAATGGCTACCTGGAAAGGTGAAGGCAACATCAACAGTAAGAGTCTGTGTGTGGAGTGAGTGGCTCACAGAGGAAACAGCCAAACAGAGGTCTCTTCCAAGTGGGTAACAAACGCACTGTTAGAAACCAAATTAGCCATGTTAAAATGTGGAATTTGAATTCCAAGATAATCTATGAACCACAGCCACTTTGTAATTCCAGATGGAATGCTGTGAATCTTTAAGCTCCCTCACCAAGACATCATATCTTTTTTAAAGCAGATGCCTCTTGATTTATGAGCATCAAATTGCTATCTCATTTTCTGAGAGATAAAACCTTAATACTCAGTGGCAAATATGTAGTGGTAACCATGTTGTTTTCAATTTAGAAAAGCCTAGGAGGAACTATAGATTATTTTAAGAGACTTTCAAACATCTCTGCCTTCTATGCTTCAATTACACTTAATATAGCACATTAGCATTAGTAACAATGCAAGCTCTATTCTGGATCAGAGACACAAGGCATGGACACCCCAATTCTTTCATCACCCCCTATGAAAATTTAATGGTGATTTCCAAAAGGGCTTAAAACTGCTATTATTGCCGTTATCCATTTATAGAATCCCGTATTAACAATGACAGGAAATAAAAGGTCTTCCTCTTAATGACTTTCTTGTTAACAGGTTTTTTTTTCCAAATTTAATCTTTCATTAATTACTGATTTCTGATCCAATAAAGCTCGAGTGCCTACAAAACCAATTATACAACTTTGACAAAAACAAAGTTGTCCAACTTCTTCTTCTTAAAATTAGCGTTTTTTTGTTTTTTTTTTTCCTACAGCACACTTAGATTGTAATCTCCTCCAGGGCAGGAGCTATAAATTCAGAATTTTTTTAAGTACTTCAGAGCTTCTAGAATTGTATTCTATACACAGTATATACTCAATCAATATTGATGGACCGCCTGCCTATAAGATCTGTACAAAGTAATTTGCTGCTCTGTGGAAACTCAGAAATTTGAGTCCCCAAAGATTACCACTGCCCTAAAGGGTAGTGAATAAGTAGGGGAGGGAGGACATAAAAGATTAATGGTCATTTTCACT
Source organism: Panthera uncia (assembly GCF_023721935.1). Taxonomy (NCBI): domain Eukaryota; kingdom Metazoa; phylum Chordata; class Mammalia; order Carnivora; family Felidae; genus Panthera; species Panthera uncia. Next base: position 39,193,132 of record NW_026057585.1, read on the forward strand.
GTAGCAGATGTTTAGGAGGGATTGAGCATAGCCATCCTCTGCCACATCACACAAACCATTTTGTTCTACTTCTGGATTCTGTTTGCCTTAAGGTACCTGCTGTCCTGTTCTTTGAGATGACAAGGAGATTTACAGCCAGAAACTGTATCTATTTTACTAAATGATGCAAAGCTACAGACCCTCATGATTTTACAAATATATATGGCAAGAAGGAGAAAGAATTTGTGAACAACAATAAAAAAATCAGCAAGTAAGGACATATGCCAGTGTTCATTTAGTGGGAAAGAAGTTTACATGGAATTAAAAATGGTTAATAAAAATGAATTTGATAAATTAGCTAAAAGCAGGATAAAAAAAACAGTCAAAAACAATTCCAAGGATTCTATTTACACAAGACACTTGATTAGAGACCTTAAAAACAACACTCTCTTTGTGAGTATCATTAGGATGGGTAGACTTCTCATGTTCTGAAACATATCTGTCCTTGAGATTTTTCCATGCTGCACAAATCTTTCTGTTCATTCAGAAATATTATGGGTCCTACAAATTCAGCATGCCTGGATCAGACATTAGAGGTGTGTGTGTGTATGTGTGTTTGTGTGTGTGTGTGTCCTTCTTTTTTTCTGTCTTCAAGTGTTGATAGATTAAAATTTGCCTCCTTAAAATGAAAGGAATAACCCCCTAAATAGGAGACAGATCACATTATTTTTGGTACTGAGGGTCATACATACGGTCTCTGTACTCATCACTGCCATTGCAATATGAAAGCACATAGACAAAGTGAAAGTAAATGGGAATGACTCTGTTCTGATATTTTACTTACAAAAACAGGTAGTGGAGCAGATTTGGCTTATAAAACTCTAGTATTCCAACTGCTGTTCACTAGATTCAATCTCACAAATGAGCATTTCCATGGGTTCAATTGCTTTTCATTCAGTGGATTTTCAGAAATGGAGGAGACACTTGTGTAAGCTGTAGAATCAGGCAAATCAAGACATGTGATTCTGGAGTAAATGAATTAATGTTGAATTATACAAATCAACCTGGCTGTGTTTTGATGGTAAATTTACCAGGAATACTGTTATAAGCATATATTGAGATCTGACAAGATTTCATCAAAAATATAATGAAAACTAAATTCAGGCTCATATGTCATTAAAGCACATATAACTTACTATTTATTTTTGTATCAAGAAAGAAATTTACGGTGTGGATAACACCTGCTTTTATGCCAAGTATCCTGTCGATATGTAGTAAATAATAAATAAAACACCCTTAATTCCCATTTTCTTAGCATTTGTTTTATTGAATGGATTTGAATATTTAAATAAATCAGTCTCGTCTTGCCCACTGCCACTCCCCTCCATAGCCTAGATCAATGGTGTGAGATCAGGAACCTCAGACAGATTGAGATCAGGGAGACAAACCTCCATGGATCTGTTATTCTTTCATTAACATGAAAATACTTCATAAAACTGAAAACATACAAATCACACTAACTTTTATGACTTCCTGTTTACAAATACATATACATCATTCATCTCTGCTAGTTATCCCATTTGAACAAATGTCACTGGGTCATTCATAACAATAGCTCCGATTTTAAACTGTCGTTTAATATCCCATGTCTGAAGAAATAGACAACAAAAGGATTCATGTATTAAAGAAGAATAGAGAAATTGATTAGAAAGATATTTTCCAAATGATGCAAGCATCTTGAGTAAAAGAAAGCATTATTAGAAAAAGGAGGCCTAATTTTATATAAATTTGGATCAACAGCAGTGATATTGCCACATGATTCCAGGCACACTATGGGATACTCTTCTGGAGGCTATCTTAATCTTAGTTATCAAGAACGACAGGAAGGCATGGAGACTCCTTGATGTTCCTTTTTTTATTATTACAAAATGTGTATGTGTGTGTGTGTATTTTCTGAACAGGTGTAAATCAACAGCACTCCCCCCCTACCCCGCCACTTGTCCACACTTTTCAGTCTTCCAGTTAAAAGTTCTAATTCATATATATACCCACCCAGAAGCCAAAATTTGAATAAACTCCACATGAAATGATGAACTAAATATATTTCAGTATTTGTCAGGCCCCAGTTGGCTAGCTAATATTCAAATCAAAATCAGAATGCTCATGAAAACCAAATGCAATCTAAAGAGCAACATCTTAATCCTATGAAATTGTCTCTGATTTTTTAATTGTAAAATGATGTTATTTTATTAGAATAATAAATAATTCATAAGGTATATATATGATGAAAATAAAATCTGTACCTCTGTAGTTACAAAAAGCTACACATAAAGTTAGAGCTTAATTTTCTTACCCAAAGTTTTCTCCACTGTGTTGTTGATCTGATCATTTATGGTCTTCAATCTGCATATATATTTGACATCATTTGTGAATGTTTTATGACCTACTCCGAAGATTTAAGTCAGTTTTATGTGTTATATATAACTCTTCTGCAAAGAGTTGTTTGTAATAGGCCTAAAATCCATTTGATCCTAATGTCCTTGTATTATCTTTCCAGTGTCTAAGCATAATGTTCTTAGTCGCCATTAAGCTTAATGAGAGCTATTTGGCACATCTATGAAAAAATATCTTCTGTCTTCAGAAAATTTGATAGCCAGAGAAATATCATGATTAGGATTTTTTCCCACTTGCCAACAGTGAAATTAATACAGTAAAATATTAACCCCCAATTTACATTTTTTAAAAGTGTAGTAAAGATGAAATAACCAGGATGCCTTCAATAATAAAGCATAAATATCAACTTCAAAAACAAGTTTCCACCTTTGAGAAGACCAAATCCATTTAATGTTAAGTGAAAAGCAGAAGTAGGGTAATTTGTATTTTTTCAAATCAAAAATTATCTTCTATATGTGGTCCAAATTTATAGATTCATGTAAACATAATTTTTACATTTGCTAAGATCAGAAAGAAAGTGTTACTTTTCTTGTCAAAAACAGAAAACATTGGTAAAGACAAGTGACTTTACTTTTGCTAAGTTTGCTTCACATGTATACAAGGAAAAAGTCAAATCAGATTAGTTAAGTATAAACCTTGAACAGACATTAGCATCAGTGAACTATCCTTTCCCTTTTGGTTGGATAAAGTATTAAAGAAATGGCTTAAATTAACAGAAAACAATAAAAATAACAACATAATAAGGCAATATCCAAATCAGGTGAATAAGAGTGGCATCCGACTCTTAATTTCAGCTCAGGTCTCATAGTTCATGAGTTCAAGCCCTCCATTGGGCTCTGAGCTGAGTGTGGTGCCTGCTTGGGATTCTCTTTCTCTTCCTCTGTCTCTACTCCTCCCTCATTCTCTTTCTCTCTCTAAAAATAAATAAACTTAGGAAAAAACATCAACCACCACCAACACACAACAAACAATGAAAACACATGATTTGAGGTTCTAATGGATATTTTTAATGTTTTTAAATATTATTTTAATGTCCATTTGTTTTTGAGAAAGAGAGAGAGACAGAGCACAAGTGGGGGAGGGACAGAGAGAGAGGGAGACACAGAATCAGAAGCAGGCTCCAGGCTCTGAGCTGTCAGCACAGAGCCTGATGCGGGACTTGAACTGACAAACCGTGAGATCATGACCGGAGCTGAAGTCCCACAGTTAACTGACTGAGCCACCCAGGCACCCCCTCTTATGTATATTTTTAATTTTTTTAACATTTATTTTTGAGAGACAGAGCACGAGTGGGGGAGGGGCAGAGAGAAGGAGACGGAGAGTCCAAAGCAGGCTCCAGGCTCTGAGCTGTCAGCGCAGAGCTCAAAGCGGGGTTTGAACCCACAAACCCTGAACCCACAAACCTTGAACCCACAAATCAAGACCTGAACTGAAGTAGGGTGCTTAACCACCTGAGCCACTCAGGTGCCCCTCCTCTAATGTATATTTTTAAATGTTGAGAAGTTTCTATATCAAGTCAGAAGCACTGAAATGAAATAATTAAAATAACCTACAAATAAATGCATATTCCTGGACATTTGCCAGTTCATGAACTTTAAGTATGGGGGAAATAAAACCATTTACATTAAAGAGTCAGGGGTATAAATAAACTGCTCTAAAACTTTGCAGCAAAATGGATTTCTGAAGGATTTCAACAATTTAAACTTAATAGCAATTAGGTTTAATACTAAATCCAGGACTTACAGTTAAAGTGTCTAATGGGAACAGCCCTATGGAGATTGAATAAAAACTATAAGTAATAGTAAAAATTACCTTTATTTGATGCCTTCTATGTGCCAGATATGCTTCTCATCTTTGATTATTATGTGTAATCCTCATTGCAATCCTCCGAGATAGGTGCTATCATTGTCTGTATTTTACTGAGATAGAAGCCAAAGAACAGATACTTTAAATAGCCTACCAATATCCCAAGGTAAATGGAAGGTAAGTGGTAACATGTCTCACTTACCTACATGTTGGCTACTCTATCTCCCTTCCAATACTTTATCAGTCAGGAATATGGACTAAAATGGATGTTTCTTCAGAAGGTTTAGCCAAAGTGAGCATAATGTAGGGATTATCTGCGGTGATTTGGGCAAGGTTAGAGAAACTAACCAAAGCTGAAGAAACAAGTGTAGCAGATGTGGTGGTGTTCTGCCCAGCTCTCTCCTGGATGATTATCCACTCCTTTCCCCCACTAGGAGAAGTGCTGGGCTCACAAAAATTGTCCTTTGTCAAAGAAGGATATCTCGTCCAAAGTTATGTCCCTTCTCTGGGAAGCCCACATTTATCGACAGATCCTCAGGGAATGCAAAGTCCCAGGCTGCCCACCATTAGAATCAAGCTTCTCTTAAGGGCCATCCCGGCCTCAGAGCTGAAGTCACATTGTCACTGCATCAGAGGGTAACTTTTCTCTCCGTCCATTCCTGCTCCCTTCCATCTCAGCAGCTATTTTTCCTTAATAGAAATATTCCTCTCAGAGTCCATTTCTCAGGGAACTGACCTAAGACATCCAGCAAGCTGTTAACATCACAGGGCCTGTCTGGGCAAGAGAAAGACAAAGAGGTGCTTCTGAAACTCAGTAAATATGAGGGCCATGAAAAAAGAACTTGCACATCAGGAATGGTGCCTGTAGGAATGCAGCACAGCAAGTATTTTGATGGGGCACGGAGGCATAGAGAAGGATAAATATCCAGAATGTTCTCTCTTGATTTTCCTACCACATGCCTGTGACTTTTGCTGCCTGATCCCAACTGAAGGAGGAGAGTAGGGGCCATAGGCAATATACTTTATGAAGTATCTATGAAGTATTTAGCCTCCTGGAGGAGCGTAGAAAAGGACAGGAAAGACGAGATGGACAGTCCAAAGAGGAACCGCAAACCAAGAATAAACAGCACAATTTAGAAGACAAGGGCTTACATGGTGCTCAGTCTTAGATGATTTGAGAATAACAAGGTTCACTGGGATTTACAAACCAGGCAGTCTTTGTAAATCTGGATGCATGCTGCAATTAAGTTGTCCTAAATAAAGGGTCAAATAGAATAGAAAACCTTGAGATAATATATAGTCAACAGTCTAGCTTCTATAACTTTCCTCAAAAGGGTATTATGGTTTGAAAAATGCCCAAATTGAACATAAATAATTTATCATTACTCACCAAAACAAGTCAAGACTGGAGTAGATCAAGGTATAATAAATGCCAGAGATGGATCAGGGGCCAAAGACGCTATAGAGAAAAGGAGGGTCAAAAGACTACACGAATAAATCTTATTGCCTCCTTCAAACATTTATTTTTTAAATAAAATCATCTAACTTTATTTTTTTCAAAAATGTGTACATTATTAGTTCATTTGGCAGAATTGTGAGAATGAACAGAAGAAACAGATTTGAATGTGTAGATTTCAGGTGGACAAACATAGCAAGCATATTTTTAAAGAAAGGACTTTACCTTCCTTTCCTAATAACTTCCTGCTTCATTTTTTGTGAAACAACTAAAAAAAATAAACCTTTATTATTAGTAGTACACAGCGAATTAATTTAATTTAATTTAATTTAATTTAATAATTTTCTCATTTTAGGGTGCCTGGGTGGCTCAGTCAGTTATGTGTCCCACTCTTGATTTTGACTCAGGTTGCGATCTCATGATGAGTGAGATCAAGTCCTGCATCAGGCTCTGCACTGACAGTGTGGAGCCTATTTGGGATTCTCTCTCTCTGTCTCTCCCCTCCTCAACATAAATAAATAAACTTAAAAAGATCTTATAATCTGCTTTCTTTAAATAAATGTGTTCTTCACACAATCTCAAAGTATATGTGTACATACACACACACACACACACACACACACACACACACACATGTATGTATATATATAGTGAAAGACCAGAACAGGTGCCTTAGCAGAGGTCTGGGCACAAGCTGATACTATATGCAAGACCCCCCCTTCTCCTCTCATCATGAACTAGAAAAACACCTGAATTTTCTCAAGGATATGTGAAAAACATATGGACTGCAATTTGGTACAAGTTGCAATTATATTATTAACTTTGAAGAATTCCAGTTACATGTAAGTTCTATTTCAATCATATCTTACACATTAGTCATGGTTGCAAACAAATTTCTTCATTTGATCAGTGGGCTGGCTATAATGCGGTATACCACTGAGAGGGTAGAACAAGATGATGCATTTAATGGAAGGTGGCTAGGAAGAAAGGGGAAGATAAGACAGTAGCATGCTGCCTTATGAACAAGTGAATTAAGTAATGAAAACAACTCAGAACTCTGGAACTGTCCTCTTATTCCAAGCAATCTTTTTGGCCTAAGGTTATAATGCATCAAGTCTTGGCACCAAAAGTTACATTGGCTCTCACTGGCCAGAGTAAGAGAATTTAAAGGGACAAGATAAAGTTTTCTTATACACAGAGGTCAGGCAACATTCTTGTTGAAAATGGTTGCTAGAACTTGAATTTTTCTGAACTGGAAAGCAATTTCAGAAATTGTAGGTTATTTCCTCTTTATTATACAAAGAAGGAAACTGAGACTTGGGGATAGAGTTAAACAATAAGTGACATGATCGAGGCAAGACCTGGGCTTTCTGAAATGCTTCCTTTCTTAGATGGTTCACACAGATATCTCTACCTAGTCTGCAGTGAGCCCAGTGGTTTTTAACAACAGATCACATCTTGACAATTCTGGACCCAAGTGTTATTATGGCTATAGTAATGACAAAAATAAACAACACAAAACAGTTTTATAAACAATAAAGAATTGTACGCAGTTATGATTGTTATTGCTATGAATAGTATCTCATTCTTGCCTTCTCCTATGTTGTACATGGTGGGGTAGAGTGTGGAGTTTCTCTGGTTTTGCTCCATTGATCAGGAGAAAAAGTGATGGATTAGCCTTTCTTATAAAATTAAGAGGGTGCCTTATTTGTGGCTTGAAATCATTTAACAGAATATAAAGAGCCCTAATGTCTGACTGTTGTGGATTGCAGTGTTCACCTCCATACATCTAATGGCTAGGACTATTGTTTTCAGCAATACAAACCAAATATTTCGTCAGCATCCAGTTAATAAATGAGGAAGCTGGACAGGGTGGCAAAGTATAAAGTTACCATGAACTGAAAACACTTGTTCTGAAAAATATTACTTCAGTGCAGAAGACAGACCAGCAGAAAAGTATTAGATAAGGGACAGAAGGAAGGAACCAAGAAACAGAGGGAGTGAGAGCGTGAGGGAGAGGGGGAGGGAGGGAGGAACACTTTCCTCTGAAACACGTCAGCCTTTCCAGTTCAGACCTGCATTACTTTGATTCTAGAATGGCGTAGATCTTTTGGACTGTTTAATATAATATTGCACAATTAAGAAGTGTACTCCTTACATTCATCCAGAAATAGCTCCACTCCTTGAGCTCTATATCTGTAACCTAGATACAATTTCCCCTCTTATGCTTACACCACCTCCCCCCTGCTTCTTGCCAATTCTGTCATCCTCACCCCCACCTGTCCTTCAGCCACCAAGTCCCTGATTCACTAGTACCTTGAGGACATTTTCTTTCTTGGTCAGGTCAGTCAAAAACATGTGCAGATGTTCAAAACATGATCTATTTTATGAGTTTGACATTTTTACTGCATTTTTTCCCTCAGAAGTTAATTCAGTTTTACTGTTGAAGAAAACTGTCATTTCGCTGTACAAAAAAACACTTTGCTCTGAAAATGGCAACATTTCTCCCTAGGGCAAAATGGTGGCTTGTGAATCCTCTCCAAAAGAAAACTGAGACGTGACATGAAGTCATCATTTTCATATGAGCTGCCTATTCGTCCTTCCATTTCTCTGACAGAAGTGAGTTTTATAACTTCAAGGATAAAGCAATTTTTAGGAGACGTTCTGGGTTTCCTGAAAAATAGATCACAAGCTATTTTTGTTGTGGAAATTCTGAATACAGGACCAGAAAAGATAGAGCAACCAAATTGGAGACTGATACAACTAGAAACACTAAACCCATTATCCTTGCAAGTATTCACTTGAAGAAGTGTAGTGTATAACAAATTATTTACTATGCTCATCTTCTCATTTGCCCCCTTCTCATGGAAGACATATTATCCTGAAACTGGGTTATATTAAAGATTGAATTTGTTATACTTAATGCAGCAGGCTAAATCGTGGTCCCCAAAACAAAAAAGGATATATCAAAATTTTAATCTATGGAACTGTAAATATTATGGCCACATATATGTTTAAATTAAGCTCTTGAGAAGAAGAGTCTGGATTATCCAAGTGGGCCCTAAATGTAATTCCATGTATCCTTATATAGCAGAGTCAGACAAGGAGATGAAATGTGACCATCAAAGCAGAGATTGGAGTGATGTGGACACAAACCAAAAGAATGTCTAGAGACACCAGACAGTAAGGTCCTGGCAACACCTTGTTTTCAAATTTTTGGCCTCTAAAACTGTGGGGAAATTCATTTCTGTTGTTTTAAACCACCAAGTTTGTGGTGATTTGTTACAGGAGCCCAAGGACACTAATAAGCCTATTGAATGAAGAGTTGGTGACAACAGCTCATTGAAATGATGACTGAAATTTTGGTATGACATGCCAAAGGCCACCTACCATAAGAGTCAATGTGAAAGCAACAGAATCTTCTGCTTTTGGATTTTACACAATGCCTAATCTATATCACGACATATGATTTGCTTATTCCAGCTGCTCCTTGGTGATTGAAAACTTGCCCATGGATTGAAATTGGAATTGGGCAATTCTATGACTTGTCTCTCCTTAAGCATGTTTAGAACTTCCTCAAGAAAGATTTCTTTCTTGGGGTGCCTGGGTGGCTCAATTGGTTGAGCGACCGACTTCAGCTCAGGTCATGATCTCACAGCTTGTGAGTTCGGGCCCCGCGTTGGGCTCTGTGCTGACAGCTCGGAGCCTGGAGCCTGCTTCTGATTCTGTGTCTCCCTCTCTCTCTGCCCCTAACCCACTCACATTCTGTCTCTGTCTCTCTCAAAAATAAACATCTAAAAATTTTTTTCAAAACAAGAAAGTTTTCTTTCTGAAGTGTACAAAAACAATCTGCCCTTTCACTGTTTTAACTTTATCTTCTTTATCTTTATATTAAATAAACTATTTTACCTAGATATTCATTTAATTTATTATTAAATATTATTTTAAATACATTATTTACCTATATATTTATTTAAATATAAAGGTGATGATGTCATAATAATTTTCATTGTGATCAAGGCAGCTTTAAATGACTTTTATTCTTTTATAAGTGTCCATATAATGGATGTCATTGATATTTCCATACTTGTTCCTTCCATGGTGTCTAGAAAATCATGTTTTGTAAGCAGTACTTACTAACAAAATAGCTAGGAAAAATGATGCTGCATAATCTTTTATGTCCCCCTTCCTAATTTCAGTAGTCATACCTAGAAATTACAAATGAAAAGAGAAGAGCAATGGTGTAAAATGACAATTGGATGGAACAAAGGTGCAAATCAGAAAGCATGGCAGAATTCAGGGACTTAGGATTGAAAAGAAAATTGTTTGTGACCATGTTATTCTCGTGTTCCCTCCTCTTCAGCATTGAGTGGACAACTTCAGCATTGAGTGGACAACATTGAGTGGACAATATGTGAAAACAAGATGCTTTTGAAACAGGACATAGTCCATTCAGGAGCTTTCAAACTTTCTGGACTCAAGAACCATCTATATGACACAGGGGGCCTGGACAACACTTTAACAATCCTTGTTCTGCTCTGTGCCATTGGGCACATGGTCTGTATGAGCATTGCTGTAATTCCAAATACTGTATCTCAGAGCAAATGAAGATATAAAGGTGGAAAATTCACGTGTTAAAACAAAAGAAAAAAAGAAAAACAACTTCTTTTTTTAACTAGCTGAAGGCTTCCCTGGGTGAAAGAAAAAAAAAAAAAAAAGCCTTCTCTCATCGACCATTGTGTTGTCGGTATTGATTCTGTCTGAACAACAGTCAGTTAATTAGAACATGAGTTGAATTTATTATTTCCTTTGATTCACTAGTATATGTTCTTAAACTCTTTTTATTCTGTTTCCATTAATTAATAATTCTATTTTGCTCAGAGAGTACCTGGACATCTACCTGTGCTCACCACATAGCAAGTAGTGTTTTATAAAATCCAAACTTTATAGCAAATATACAAGATAAATATTTCAAACATAACTAACTATTCCTTATGGTGGTTGGAATTTGAACTTTCAGGGATCAACAGAAACATGATTCAAAGAATGAGCAAAGAGAAACTAAGCCAAAGAGAAAATTTTGTTAAACAGGAGGAAGGTTGTTTATAGTGACTCTTCAAATTTTATTTTCTGATGAATGTGCTGCAAATAATCCTCATATATATAATTCTATTATATGTGTATAATTTTTGCATATAAGAACCCTAAATAAACTAACTGGTTTCCAAAGTGTTTTGTGAATATTTATGTTAGAATTTTCTTGAATCCGTTTTCTAGGCACATAATTTATTATAGCTACTATTTATTTTAGGATTCTGTAGTGCTTTGTTGTTTATAAAATACAACAGGGCTAAGCCATTTCAGGACTGACTCAAGTACGTTAACATCTGATATTAAATAAGGGATTGTGTTTTAAGAAATAGAGCATCTACACAATATTTAGAGCTGGATAGCTCATAGTCATTTTTTTTAAGTTCGTTGGTATTAAAGTTAACTTTGCACTTCAGAAAGTTTAAAATAAAAGTAAATGATAGGTACTTGCCAAGGAAGACTCCCCAAAGAGGTCAGTGTCAAAAATTCTTATAACTAGCTTAGGTATCTTAGTAGAGAAAGTGGAAGCGAAGCCACCTGTGAAGTATTTGTACAAAGGTAAGGAGAAGTCATTTAGAAGTCATAAAGTCTCTAGCCACAGAGAGCCATAGAAGTCATTCTGGACAAACTCCTCCCCTTTAGAGAGAAGAGAATTGAAACAATGCTCTCTGCTGATATTTGCAACTCTTGGAACTATGGATCATGTCCTATGAGGGAATGCACAGAGTCAAGGGATAATTCATTCTTAAGATGAGTGGTAAGCACTCATTAAGTACCAGATATTCTGTAGGTGTGGGGAAAATAAAAACTAATAATACCCAATCCTTGTTCTCAATGAGCTCATTGTCTTTTAGAGATCAAGAGAGAAATGTGAATAGGAACAGCTGCACTGACTGTTCTCAAGGAATAATGATAAAGAGATTTGTTTCAATTATAATGAACATTCCAAATACGTAAGGCAGGGAGCATATAAAACAGGAAGTATGGACAAAGGGAATTAGGCGTAGCCTTCTTTGCCACCTTTTTTTTTTTCCCACTTAAACTCTCCTCTTACTGTTTATCCCTTCAACTGAACAAATTCTGCAGCTCTGTCTCGTATTCTCTCATTTGCTCCCTTGCTCTCTTCCATTTAGCCTTTTGCAACTCTTGCAACTCTTACTCATTGATTGACAGTTCCATCATATTTTCAATCTTTATTTTAAAAGTCCCCTCCATCTTTTACCCTTGCTGTGACTTGGCTGTTCTCTTAGTACAGATTGCATCTCTTCTTGCCCTCTTCGGTGGAGTCTATTCTCATATGCCTCAATTATAACAGAATCAGGAGGAGAGGTCAGTGTCCTTTTTGCTTTTATCACTGTCTCCAGAACTTTTGGCAACTTTCATCTTATTAAAATATAAAAACAAAATTCTGACTCCTTCATGGCTCAGAGCATGCCACTTTATCCTTCTATTTGTTCTCTACTAAATGCCCAGTGGACTTCACTTATGAAATGAAAACTTCAGCATCTGGTTCAGCTTCTTTGCCCTGGCTTCCATTGTCTCTTTTAAAAAGTTCTACATAACATGCAGATCTCTTAATTCTTTATGTCCCTTTAACCCATTAGCTATTCTTCCACTCCCATAAAAATAAATATAGCCTAAGACAGCAGTGGGAAAATAAAATGGCATATTTCATATTGATTACTTGTTGAAATGATAATGTAAGGGATATATTGCGTTAAATAAAACATTATTAAAATTAATTTTATTTATTTACTTTTACTTTTTACTTCCTTTTATGTGGTTACTAGAAACTTAAAAAGAATATGTGTGGTTCTCATTTTATTTCCTTTAGACAGTGCTGATCTAGGCCTTTCTGATATTTCCCTTTGGTAATCTTAATTATTGAGATGGATGAGTTAAAACAAACCTAGAAATATCATTCATGTTTGTCCTCAACAGAAACATCTCATTCATTTCTTTTGCATCCTATAAATAGAATTTCTGTTTTTCTCTCCCTGCTCACTTATACTTCAAGTTCTTTGAGGAAATCCCCATCTGGTTTTCATCATCATCACTTCCCAAGGAACGCACAACTTCATTATAGGAAGTTGAAAGGATTATTTTCAGCCAATATCATATTTGGATCTCCTAGAAACATTCAGAACTGTTGACATTTTTAAACATTTTATCCTATGACTTCCATAATCCCTTTTTTTTTTTTTTTTTTTTTTTTACCTACTAGCTTATTCTTATTTTACCTACTAGCTTATTCTCTCTCTTTCAAAGATCTATATGTAGGTATTTCATGTCCATTGTTTATCACTAAAAATGTAGTTTGCACAAATGTGTTTTTTTCTATAATTCAGACATTCTCTGTACATCCTTGTCTGCTTAATTGTTCCACTCATTTAAAAATTTTAAATGTTTATTTATTTTTGAGAGAGAGAGAAACAGAGCTCAAGTGGGGGAGGGGCACAGAGAGAGGGAGACACAGAATCCAAAGCAGGCTCCAGGCTCTGAGCTGTCAGCACAGAGCCTGACGGGGGCTTCAATTCAAGAGCTTGAGATCACGACCTGAGCTGAAGTCAGACACAACCGACTGAGCCACCCAGGCACTTCTCCACTTGAATTTTCTAAAGCCAATCAAACAAAACATGTCCAGAACAAAATTACAGAGGCTCCTCATTTCCTTTCTTACACTTGATTTACAGGTTCTTACTTCCTCTTAAATGTTACCTACACATCTAGTTGCATAAGCAAAGAACATGGAATTATTGTTGATTCCCCTCTCTTTTTGATTTCCCAGTATAAATGCATTCATAAATTCTATTGATGTCTTTCAAATGAGCCTAGTTTTCTTCATTTCTACCACAACCACCTTGGGGCCTGCTTCCATTCCTTAAGTTATACTGCAATAGCTTCCTGTCTAATATATGTGTGCATCCCCTTGGTGATTTTCTAATCAATTCTTTACATGCAGCTGGCCTGATCTTTCGAAACACAATCTGATGCTGTCACTATTTCCAAACTGGTTACAACCCTTCAGTACATCTAGGAATGAAAAAAGAAAAATAAAAGGTGGGGGGCAAACATGCACACAAATGGAAATACACCTTAACATGTCTTCGGGTTAGTGCGTGATCTAAGTACCATCACTCCAGCATCATTTGCAACAGAGCCCTACCACTCTACCTCACTCTCCATACATCCCAATATCAGCCTTCTTTCAAGCCCTTAGACCAGCCATCATCCCTCCAGAAGAGGCTTTGGAAATGTTTTCTTTGGGTAGTCTTAAATCTATTCTATATGTAACTTATTTTGGATTATCATTCAAATCTCTACTTAGTGCACTGTTTTTTGTTTCTGTTTTTTTCCTTCAGGCAGGTGTCCCTGACTTTGTTAAGTCAGATTTCAATGAACCTCATTGTACCACATACTCTTCTTCATATTCCTAGTGCAATTTATATTTATGGAACTATATGATATTTTTTCTACGCCCCCCCCCAAAGACCTAATGTGCTGTGAAAGCATAAACTGTTTCTTTCTTTTCCTAACTGTTGTACCACAAATGCTGGTGCAAGATCTTCTCATGCAATAAGGCACCAGAAGTATTTGTTTAATAGTGAATGTTGAAAGGCACGGGCTATGTATGTTTCAATCACTTCTGTATACTTAACATCTGCCAGATGGCCCAGCACAGAGTAAAATATAAAAACATATATACATACATATAAACAAAACCAAAACTCTGATGAACTAATGAATAAATTATATCGATTGAGTTAAAAGAACACTGAGAATTTTAATAAAGTGAAAATCTTATGATATGTGGATAAGTGTAGAAAAAGCTTAGGAACCCTGCTTTGGGAGCCCCAGTTGGCATGATAAGGAGTTTGTATATAATTTGAATGTCATAGAGATCAACTAAAACATTTTGACCAGGAGTGTCACCAAATCAGATTTCCACTCTAGAAAGATTAGAAGTTGTGCAGAGTTGAATGAAGGGAATCAAGACCAGAAACACAGAGACTATTTGGGGGAAGAGTTACAATTATAAAACATAGAGATAAGTACATAAAAGAAGGAATAAGGACTGGAATTGGAGAGGAAGCTCCAAAAGAGGCAGAATCCACAGAACTTGAGGCCTGACTGAATATATATGACAACTAAAAATGGGGTAGGATCATAGGAATAAAAAAACACACAAAAAAAATGAATAGGCATAGACATTCAAAGAAAAAAAAAGTTTCTAGTTTATATACCTGAGTAATACTTTTTTTAAACACAATTTGGAATAGAGTTAGGAAACATATTTGCGGTGAGAGTAACTGTTTCTGAACATCTTAATTTAAATATATGTGTAGTATCAGAGTATAGATGTTCAGTGGACTAACTGATAAGTACCTTGGGCTCAAAGAAACCATTAGTGATATATACTAGAAACTCATCAAAATGTTGTGTCATAGGAACTGAAGTCTTAGGAGTAGCAGAGATTACACAGGAAAAGAAGGTCCAAAATAAAAACCAGGGACGCCAAAATATGATGGGTGCTAGATAAAGAGAAGCTAGAAGAGAATATCAGAAAGAAATAATCCTAAATTAAAGGGCAAAACTTGGTGCCATGGAGCTCAAGGGAAGTTATAGTTTGAAACAGAAGAAAATGACCAATAGCTTTACATACTCCAGAAAGGTCAAATACTAGATCTGAAAGGAGACCATTAGATTTACAATTAGGAGGCTGTAGGCGACCTTTGGCTGGGCAGCCTCGGTGGAAAGCTGCAGGTGAAAGCTTGATTGAAGTGGGCTGGGAATTGGGAATGGGAAGAGAATGATTTCTAAGTAATGTTTGAAGAGCTTGAGAGAAGGTCAAAGTTTATCATTAGAAGGGGATAATAAAACTGAAGAAGTGTTGTGTTTAGAAATTATTTTGCCATTATTCGTATTTCATAACATTCTATACTGGTAAAAGATTTTCAAATGCTTTCTGAATTATACATAGTCGCCTTTCATTGTGTTATAAGGGTCAGATTAGCCAACAAATAGGCAATCTCTGGCTTTCTGTGTTTCTGTCCATTTCAACAATGCAGATAATCGGATTCTACACAACAAACCAAATTGGCCATTAAGACAGGACAAATTCCACATAGGCTGCTTTGAGAACTAGTGCTTTTCATCATCATGACACAGACCGTGGCTTGGACACTTGCTCAAGGTTACACATAACCCACATAATTGGTATTATGGCTCCTGGGCTGCTGAAAGTTAATCATATCTACCTCAGTCCTTTACTGGGTATAGTCCTTGAAGTAAACAAAAACAATCCCCCATTCCCTAATTTAGTGACCATTCTATTGAGTCATATACCTGCAGCTATTATTTGATATTGGACATTTTACGGTAGATAGAACATATGGGCTAAGTTTAATGAGAGTAAAGAATTCTTAGTGGAATCTGAAAACTGATTTCCTTTTAATAATGATAACACAATCAGATGCTTTTTTGGGAGAAAGGTTCCATTTTGATATAAAAATAGAGATAATTTCTGGTTTCTTATTATCCTTAAATGCATTAAACTAATGCCTGAGGTCCTCAGAAAAGAATAATTGATGTAAATGATTAACACAATTTTCAGATTTTGGGTCACTGTATTCAGGGCCGGGGTCTTGATCCCCTAAGAGGCTGTGATTAACCAATGGTCTGACTTGTGCCTGCTGGAAGGTTTCACTAATCCTTGGCAGTATTATTTCATCAGTTAGTTGGATTGTGTCCAGTTTATTTGGCAAAAAATTTGTAGAACCATGCTGTGTCCATTATCTCTCCCTGACAATGATTTAATCTTATTGCAAGAGTGTCAAAGCTGGTTACTATGCTAGCTTGCTATTCTTGAATATGGAAGGGCTGCTTCAATTTTATACACACTCATATTTAACTTTGTGAATAAAAAATCTCTTTAAAATAATACAAAAATTATTAATTCATTTATTTTTATGTGTATGTCTCTGTGTGAGAGTGTATGTGTATGTGCGTCCATTCATGTTCCAAGTACTCCAACAGAGCACAGACTTTATGGATAAAAATATGATAAGAAGTGGTTCTCTAGCCTTTAAGGACCTATTGAACATTTATTTGTCCATCTTGTATATTAATTTAATAGCACTATTATATGCTATGTAATGGGTTAGACTCTCGAAATAGAGAAAATGAATAAGGCGTAAGAAATTTATCTCTTAGTTCATTTGGGCTGTTACAACAAAAATACCATAAACTAAGTGGTTTGTGAACAACAGAAAATTATTTCTCACAATTCTGGAGACTCAAAACTACAGCAAGATCATGGCACTGGCAGATCCGGTGTCTGGTGAGGGCTTGCTTCCTCAAAGACGGCCATCTTTTTACCGTGTCTTCATATGGCAGAAAGGACTGGGAGCTCTATGAGATCTCTTTAACAAAAGAGATCTCATTTGTTAGAATTTGTTCAAAAAATGCAATTGTTAGAATTTGTTCAAAAAATGTGTTGTTATTTGAGAAAGACCTGCTATGACTTTCTTTATGTGACTCCACCATGATCTTAGAGCTCCTGGTTTTGACCTGAGCCCAAAGGAGAAGGTGGTCTTTATTAAAATAAAATAAAACAAAACAAAATAAAATAAAATAAAATAAAATAAAATAAAATAAAACAAAACAAAATAAAATAAAACAAAATAAAATAAAATAAAATAGGGGCGCCTGGGTGGCTCAGTCGGTTAAGCATCCAACTTCGGCTCAGGTCACAATCTTGGCTCGGGTCACAATCTCGCGGTTTGTGGGTTCAAGCCCTGTGTCCGGCTCTGTGCTGACAGTTCTGAGCCTGGAGCCTGCTTCAAATTCTGTGTCTCCCTCTCTGTCTCTGCTCCTCCCCTGTTCACTTTCTGTCTCTGTCTCTGTCTCTCTCTCTCAAAAATAAACATTAAAAAAATTCAATAAAACATAAAATAAAATAATAAAATAAATAAAACTATATGGTATGTTAGAGGTGATATGGGTCAGAATATGTGCTTGGAAGAGAAATCAAACACCGTTTAGTTGGAGGCCAGTGAACAGGGGAGATTGGTGCCTAGGTTGTAATTGTAAATAAGATAATGAGAGTAGGTGTCATTAAGAAAGTGACATTTGAGCAAAATTTGTGAGTCATGAGAACACCTAGGGCAAAGTCTCTAGGCAGGGAGAAAAGTGAGTGCCAAGGCCCTCAGCTGAGAGTGTGGCTGGCAAATTAGAGAACAGCAAGTAGGCCACTGAGAGGAAGCAGCGCAGGAGGGTTAATTTTATGTGTCAATTTGAGCGGCCACAGGGTGCCAGGTTAAACATTGTTTCTGGGTGTGTCTGTGAGAGTGTTTCCAGATGGATTTGAATTGGTGGACTTGGTAAAATGGATTATGCTCCCCAATGTGATTGGGCATTATCCGTTCCATTAAAGGTCTGAAGAAAACGAAAAGCAAAGGAAGGGGGTAATTTTTTTCCCGTGCCTCACTGCTTGAATGGGGACATCTCATCTCATCTTTTCCTGCATTTTAACTGAGATTTACATCATCAGTTCACCTTATTCACAGGCCTTCAGACTCAGTCTAAATTACACCACCAGTTTTCCTAGATAACAGGTCATGAGACTTAGACTCCATAATTGCATTAGCCTATTCCTCAAAGTCTGTCTATCTATCATTTATCTATCTATCTATCTACCTATTGTTATTGTTGTTGCTATACACTTCCGCATCCCCCTACCTCCCTCTTCCTGCTCCTCCTTCTCCTCTTCCTCTTCTTCTTCTTCTTCTTCTTCTTCTTTTCTTCTCCTCCTCCTCCTCCTCATGGATAATTTTGGATAATTATACATATTATCCATTTATATTATATTATATTATATTATATTATATTATATTATATTTTCTAGATATTCTGGATAAGCATACAATATATAGATACCTCTAGATCTATAGATATATTTCTATCTATAGATCTATATATACCTATAGATCTATATAGATATCTATGTATCCTATTACTCTGTTTCTCCAGAGAACCCTGACTAATACACAGAGTGAAGGAAGATACTAGTAAGAGGGGAGATCAGAGAAGTAATAGGGACCAGAAGATATAGCAATAGCCTTGTAGGCTATTGTAAAGTCTTCATCTTTTCTTCCATGTAAGACAGGGAAATCATCCAAGGCTTTGAAAAGGCAAAATTATACAATCTGATTTTTGTTTGAAAGGATCTTTTTAGCTGCTGAGTTTAGAACAAACTGTAGAGGGGCTATTGCAAAAATATTCACAAGGAGTAACCGTCATCTCTGGCCTCTATCATGTAAGTCACAATCTGAAATCTGCTGTTTCTCAATTGCAGCTAGATATGAGGATAGGAGAAGAAAGCTAAAGTGAAGATGAGTTCTTTGTAATTGTCATAATACCTAATGTCATTTTTATTAAGCACCCAGCAAACACTTTTAATATTGTGGAGTCGTATGTTTTAACTCCAGTTTACAGAAGAGGAGTCTGGGTCAGAACTCAGATCAAGATCAATCTGACCTCAAAGCTCATGCTTTTAACCACACCTCACGCTTTCCCAAACTCTTTAACACTCCTCAAATTCTGTAAACATCCTAAATATACCCCTTTATTAATTATTAAACAACACATCCAAGCAAGCAATGTACATAATATTTTTAAAGAAGTATAGCAGAGGGGCGCCTGGGTGGCTCAGTCGGTTAAGCGTCCGACTTCGGCTCAGGTCACGATCTCGCCGTCTGTGAGTTCAAGCCCCGCATCAGGCTCTGTGCTGACAGCTCAGAGCCTGGAGCCTGTTTCGGATTCTGTGTCTCCCTCTCTCTCTGACCCTCCCCTGCTCATGCTCTGTCTCTCTCTGTCTCAAAAAAAATAAATAAATGTTAAAAAAAAAAAAAAAAAAAGAAGCATAGCAGAAAGTGGCCAGGAATGATATATGAGTGCTAGCCTCCTCTTGCCCTTGCTGATAAAATTAAATTACACTCCAAATTTGTTTCATTTCTATTTTTGAAAAACTGGAAATATGATTTTTAACAGAATATTCATTAGATCAAAATTTTATTATAACAATACAATCTGATGGTCTTCAAAAGATGATGGGGACTTACACATAACTCTTGAAATACCCCAGGTTTAAAAGTTATCCTTGCCTGGGCCAACCAGTGTTACTGAAGCTTTCTAAGTGGTGCTATGGCAATTACCTTCACTCCTCCAGTAATAAGGATTCTCTATTTCAGTTTTCCATCTCATATATAGATAAACAAAAGGAACAATCCTAGGTTTAGTTTAGACAAGTGATAAGGTACTCCTCAAATTGTTTTGGTTTTGAGGATTATGGCCTACAATGTGGCATGGAATGAGGACAAACTGGTTATGATACCTCAGTTTATTAGTTTACTCGCTGTGAGTCCTGGGTAAGGTGCTCAACTACTCTGAACTCATCTGTATTATGGGCATAATATTTATTCTATATTGTAGTTAAATGAGATCCTGTGCACAGCTCATTCAGTGGAGTATATAAATATATGGATGATTAAAAACCATTTTCTGTTTTGCATAGAGCAGTATTGTCTACAACAAAAGTGAAAAGCTGCATTATACAAGGAACAGCATTTTGGTTGGCATGTTCTTGGAAGGATGATGATCATCCAAATGTTTCTGCTGATCTAGACACTTTCTCATGTTTAGAGTTTGTCCAAGCTGGTTGGACTTGGCAGAGGCCACTTTCAGGAACCCATTTCCACCACTGGTTTGCTACTTTGTCTCTGTGAATATCTGTGAATATCATATAATTCTGCAGAGCTATCAGAAAATCTGTGAACATTACCTTCCTCCGCATTTTCAGTAAGCTTATTCTCTGTATTGGAACATTTGTGTCACATTGCCAAAACTCCAAGTTGACAGGCTTTATCAAAATTGAAGTGTTTAACACCACACGACCATATTCTCCTGCCAAATTTTCTACAAAATTAAAATTTAAGAGAATAATAATCCAATGAATTGCCGTCATACCTGTGGTCGTTTTTTTTTTATTAGACCAAATTCATAATGAGCTGCTGTGAGTCAGTAATAACTCATTATTTAGGTCTCAGTCTCAGGAACACGCTGGGATTAGGCCTTGGTCAGGATCTCATGTACTCAAATATGGTCATGAGTTTTCTTATCAAAAATGAAATCATTAAATAAAAATCTTGGCTCTGATGACCAACCAAGTAAATGAAAATAAAACACACCCACTCGCAAAAAATAGCAACTCTGTTTTCTAGATGAAGTCTGGTAAAACGACAAATTTATCTTTGCCTACTTTTCTAAGAATATTATAAATGTTGTAATACAAGAATGAATATTTTCTTTTATTTCTTGTCTTTATTTCCTTGCAAAATGTTTTCATGTGTTTCTTGACAAAGACTGAGAAGGAGGAAAATGTAAAAGTTGGCTTGCAAAAAAAAAAAAAGTATTGGCCTTATCCTTGGCCTTTTTATCTTAGGATAATGATGACAAGAGTCATAAAATTACCAATAAATATTATCATTATAGTAAATTGGGGAATTACACAAAATATAATACAGAGGAGAGAAGTACCTGCCTTTTTAGAGAATAAATAACATAATATAACACTACAGGGCTTGAAGGAATTTCACGTGGTCCAGTCCATTCTCCCATATTCTAACTAAAAATAAATAAATAAATAAAAATCTCTTTTAAATAATTACAAAAGTTCAAGCAAGTTTTTCCAAAGGTAGATGGTTTATTAACCTAGTTCTGAGACCAATACTATTGCTTCTTTAGAGTATAGGCCTTTTATAATTTTTGTTGTTTGTTTTCTAGCAGTTGACACATTTGTGTTTACACTCTGTTAATCTTTCACATTTGCCTCTTCAAAGGTAAAAATAATGATGAATACTAGGATAGATTGAAAAATATATAATTTGTATTTTACTGTTGAATTTTTATGAGTTAAATGTCTCTCCATTTCAAATGTGTTCTCCTCCCACAGTGCTTTAGGTGAAATTTTCAAATGTGGAAAAGACCCAACTGTTCAATTGTGCTCATTCGTCAAGACACCATAATTTGTCTGCGATTGGAGCTCTCCAGTGTTCCAAAATACCTATGGGTAACTGATGTCTCATAGCTCCCATTTGGTGTCATATCAATGTGTACCATCCCTGGAAAACTTTGTGAATGGCTGATAAAATCCAGGGAGAAGGCCAGGTATGCAGATGACACTCCCATGATCGTTTTCCATGAGTGGTGTCTTCCTCTCCTAATATACAATCCACCAAGGGATAATTCTTCACTCAGTTTAATTGAATCACTCACTTTTCCCCACACAGAGCATACAGGGTGGAGGGCTGTTGGGGGTTGTTTGTGCTAAAGAATTAATTGACTTGAGTTTTCCATGTGTTATAACAAAGTGGTTTGAAAGATGGAAGAGAAGCAGTTGGTTTTATGGATCTATAGCTTACTTCGGAGTTCTCAAATGGGGGCTGATTTATCCAGGGGGTAGTGGGGAGCCATTTAGCAATGTCTGGAGAGTTTTTTGGTTTTTGCAAGTGGGAGGATCTACTGACATCTAGTGGGTAGAGGCCAGGGATGATGCCAAACACTCTATAATGCACCAGAAACCCTCCTACCACGAAGAATTTTCCTACCCAGAAGGTCATTATTACTGGGCTTGAGGAAGCTTGTTATGACTTTAAATTTGACACTTCCCCATCTCTATTGTACACATTTTTTTTTCAGAAAGCGTATTACAAAAGGAAGCTTATGAGAACACAATCTTGGACAATTCTGAACTTCATAGGTCTCAGTGAAGGAAACTTAAAAAAGTCACTGGACTTTCTTTTCTTTTCTTTTTTCTTCTTTTTTTTTTTTTTTTTTTTTTTTTTTTTTTTTAT